>NC_058412.1:65789159-65950958 GCF_002201575.2 Neomonachus schauinslandi
TACCATATTAATTTATGCAAATATATGAGACTTTTAAAGAAGCCCACAATAGTGAAGAACATCAAGTAGGAAAACATCAAAGAAGATATTCAAGTTCTTTGTGGTTATTCTACTTCAGAATTCAAACTGAACCCAAAGTAATTACTTTTAAAGAAGCCTTGTTACATGAGGATTACAAAACATAAGGCAAAGTCCATGAAGAATGTTTGAAATCCACTCTCTGTTTCTTGGAAACTTGATCTAATTAAAACAGAAATTTTCTAAACAAGGATACGCCAAACAAGTTGGTGTCAGGCCATCTATATTTTATCAACAAAGACAGAATTTATTCAAACACACAACTTGATTCTTTTATTGGTGGGAACTCAGCAACTTTTACTTTGGGAAATTTTCTTAACTTTTTGTGTGTGTCTACTTAAAAAACATTCATCACTAATATTTTTCTATCAGAAACTCCATTCTTCTAAGTAGTATTTATTTTGATCTTATATAAAAGTATTATTAATGTAAAAAATAACGGTATAGATTTTCAAAATACAGTGAAAAAACTCGAACATAACTATTGCAAGAAATCATTATTAAGCTACACCTTGGTGCAAAAGAAGCAACACAAACTAAAGCCTACTTCAGAAAACTATTTTTAATGATAATAATAATCTGATTTTGCAATTCAAGAAAACATTAAAATATCAAGTCATTGAAAAAGACTCAAAGTTTTATTTAAGTAGGACTTTCCTCACAAATTAGATCAGCCTTTCCAATTTATAAAGTTTTATGATATAAAACCTAAAGTGAACACTTATTCTTATAGTGACTCAGATATGATGGAGCCCAGCCATTTGTTGAAGTGACCATGGATGGCAGCCAGGAAATTGTGTAGTGGTATAAGAATAAAGGGCACTTTCATTATCAGCACAAGATGACATTGCTGAAATGCCAAAGACCAGGCATAATTAAGTGGGCTGATGGAACAGAATGACCAGGAGATGACTTTTAATTGGTATGATGCATGTTTACATCCACAGTTTCTATGTCTGTATGCACATGCACATATATATGTAAAATCTGGAATATACAAACTATATATATTTTAAAATGTCATGCTCAAATATTTCCTCTTAAAAACCCTTTTCACTAGTATCCAAACACCATCCAAAATATGAATAAATTGCAGGCCTATATTGTATTGTGTATGTTTGTCTAAATTACATTATGTCTTTAATCTGTTGAATAATATGTAATTATCATTAAATTAATCAATAAATATTTGTTGAATCTGGGCATTGTATGAGGACCTGGGATACAATAATGAATTTGGCAATGAGAAACACCAATACAAGAACAGAGAGACAGAGACAGAGGAGGAGAGGCAGGAGGACAGGTTGGTAAGGAGGAGGGAGGGCGAGGAAGGAAAAAGTGAGACTTCCACACCTGGTTTCCAAAGCTAAATTCCAACCTAACGTAGTACAATGCAATAATTAATAAAAGAAATAACTTCCATTTGTTGTCTCCTATGTACCAAGCACTGTGGTAGGCACTTGACATATTTTTTATTTCTCCTAACAATCCTGCAAAGTAGGGATTATTATTCCCACTTCTTGAATTGAGGAAATAAAATGATGAAATTTAAGTAATGGGCCTAGGATCAAACCACTATAAGTGCTAAATCAGTATTAAATTCTACGGGGAGGGAGTATTGATGGTGATAAGATGACCATGATTTCCAGTTAAACATGACAAATTCAACATCTGCATTTCCCTCACCCCCTCCCAAAACACCAGTACAATGATAGTAAAGACCTTGAAAAGCTTAAATCCTTAGGAAAAAAGAGAACTAAATGAGAGCAAAAATAATAACAAATTTGGAAACTGGAAAGCAGATTGTTAAATGGCAATGAACTTGAGTAGACCACAAAAAAAAACTGGAAGCTAAGTGCTTATGGGGATGGGGTGGGGTCCCAGTAAGGCTCCAAAAATGGAGGCATCTGACAGCTCTGGGGCAGGGAGCATGTGACAAGGTGAAGTTTCCAACAGAGGATTATTGGAGAAATTCCCAGATTTTTTGTTCCTCACTCCAGCAGAGGTTTGGAGGATTCCACTCTGGGAAAATAGACTGGCACAACAGAACAGACCGATAGGCATTGATGTTGGGGGGTTGGGGGTCTCTTATGAAATGGCTGGGCCTTGCCTGGTCATCCTAGAACAAAACCTAGCTCTCTGCTCTCATCTTCTACCATGTCCCATACTGAACTAGAGTAGAAGCAACCCCACCTTATGAGAAAAAACTGGGATCTGACTGGTTACTTAACCAAAAAAGTTAAAACAAAGAATTGTGGAGTATTATATATACTAAACTTAGATACTTTATTCTAACCAGTTCAGTCTCCAAATTTTTACTGGAATGCCAATGCATTTCCTTTGCGGGAGTATCCATTGATTGGAATTGCACTGTGTGTTTCTTGTGTAAACCACACCCCTAATGTAACCTTTCTAGTTTGTTTCTTTAAAACAGAATGGAAACTTAAAGACACATCTGAAATAAAATGACTGCAGAATCCTTCAAGATTTAAAAAATTCATTCCAGCTCCTCTCTTGTAGTGATTTTGTCCACACCTAATTAGCACTTTTAAAAGTTAGTGACTTTGGGGGGCACCCGGGTCGCTCAGTTAAGCATCCAACTCTTGATTTTGGCTCAGGTCATGATATCAGGATCGTGAGATCAAGCCCCACATCTACTTGTCCCTCTCCCTCTGCTCCTCCCCCTGCTCACGTTCTGTCTCCCCCCCCACCCCAAGTAAATAAATAAAATCTTTTTTTTTTTAAAGTTCATCACCTTTTGGCAAGCCTTTCCAAAGTATCCAACTTTGAATGTATTCTAGAAACTCTCTTAGTACTCAGATTTTAATTTACAAGAATAAATTAATTATGGAAATACAGTAACAAATGCACAGGCATAAATCATTTTGGAAATAACCATGATTTTCAGAGAACATTCTCTGCCTCCTTGGCCTGAGTTAATTGCCCCTTCTTGAAATGTCCCTCTCATGATATCATGAGCAATAGGGGATAGATTCCATAGATTAAACAGGACCGTGTAGGCCATGAGGAGGAATTTGAAATCAACTTTACAAACAATGAGAAGTAACTCATCTAATGGAGGAAAGCAATATCATTTGTGTTTTTAAAAGATCCTTCTAACAATGGTGTGGAAAACATATTTTGCAGGAGAAAGAGAGAAAGCAGGGTAACAGGAACTGTACAACATTAGTAAGAAGATTTGGAGTATATTTTGGAGATAGAGGTGTCAAGATTTGCTGATGGATTGGCTATAGAGAGTAGGGAGTTTTGGAATGACTTCTAGGTTATCCAAACTTGAGGGGGAATAGAAGTGGCATTTATTGAAAAGAGGAAAACTGGCAGGGGACAGGTTTGAATGGGGGAAAGGAACTGTTCTATCTGAGCCATGTTAAGTTTGAAAGGAGATTAGCTCTCCAAGAAAAGATGTTAGGTTGGTGGCTGGACGGGAGTTCGAGGTTCAGCAAAGAGGTCAGGGCTAGAGAGAGAAATTGGTTCTTATATTAGTTCCTTTGACTTCAACCTTAAACTTCTATTCCTTGTTTCATCTGCTTTGGGTAGTATCTCTTGGGTACTCATGTTAAATAAAGATATTAGTGGCCTTCTTTCTACTTCCCATCTTCTGTCAACTGTTGATGTGCTTTTCTTGTTAAGGCTAGTAACATAATTCTGTTCTGTACACACATTTAAAATTTCCATACTGTATCTATATAATGCTAAAAGTTGAAAACTACAAAATAGCATTTATAATATAAGTGTATGAATTTTGTTCACTTCAGGGCCAAATATTGTGCTGGGACTACGTTTTTTTCTCACTGTGTCCAAAGCCTGGTGCCACTTGAAAAAGAATGGTTCTAGTATTTGTGTTAAATAAACCCTCTTTTCCAACTAAAAAAAATTTTCCCCTGGAAACTTTGAAGACATAACTCCATTTCACTTTTGCATCAGTACTTCTTGATTCCATACTGATTCTTATTTCTTAGACAGTGACTAATTTTTCTTTCTCTTTATGGAAACTTACAGAATCTTCTTTTTGTAATTATTGCTTTGCAATTTCATAATGATATATAGGTTGTATCTTTTGTCCCTTCATACTTAGAAGCACTCAGTAGACTCCTTTAATGCCTCACTCTCTTACATTGGGAAACTTTTTTATTATTCTAGAGGCTGTGTTATTCTATTATTCTAGAGTACTGGTTTTAATTGGAGGTAGACTGAGTTCAAATACCAGTTATTTGCTCTGTAGCCTTGGGCAAATTATTTAAACTCTGTGCTTGCTTTCTTATCTGAAAAATGAGAGTATTAATAATATTACCATACTAATATATTCCTTAGGGTTGGAATGAGAATTGAATGAGCAATATTTAGGAAGTTCCATAAAGTGCTTGGCAAATAGTATGTGCTCAATAAGTTTTATGTGTTGATAATTATCTCCAGTTTCAATTTTATTCCTTGCTTTTCTGGAGCTCCAGAAAAGTTGGACCTCCCAGACTGATTCTCCACTTTGCTTTTATTCTCTCATATTTTCTAGTTTTTTGTTGTTGCTGCTGTTGTTGTTTTATGTTCTGTGATGTTTCCTTGACTTTACCCTCCAAACATTAAAAAAAAATAATAATTTGGCATAATTGTAATCTTTGGCTGTCCATTCATAAACTAAGAATAGGATAAGAGATCAACTTGAATTACAAAAAAAAAAGTAACTGGTGTAGTAATTGACTAGCTGGCTGAGACACTGGGCTCCACTAGTCTTAATATTGGTGTAGAATAGAATGTTCATGACTGGAGTGATTATTTAAAAGACAGACTTTCAGGTCACCCTTGGATTCTCTCCTTGGATTCATTCTTGCCTTCTGCTTTGCCTGCTGACTGAGCCTCTAGCTACTTTGAGGTTCTTTCGGGTAGATTGGCTCTTTGCTGCCTTTCCCTCTGTCTTTTCTGGGCTATTGCTTCTTTGCTTTCTTTAATACATCAACAAGTTTTCATTCCTTCCCACACTGCAGAAAGTTCTTCTTTCCATTCTCTTCATCTTTATGGGTTGATTGCTTTACTATCACTTAATAGAGTCTTGGGAGGTGGGGGATTTAGATGTCTATGTTCAGTCTACCATCCTGAATCAGAAGTGCAAACTTCATTACCTTTCTAAAGGAGAGATCACGTTACAGATTATCTAACAGTCCTCTCCATTAACTACCACCCTTGAAGTGGAAATCATGCTGAATATGACCATTTTGTAATGCTCTGATCTTCAATCTACCTGCCCTTTGTATCCTTAACTAAACTGGCCAGATCACAGAGGCCTGAAGGTTAAAATTAAGTAAGGGACAGCTGACCGATAAAAGTAAGCCTTTGTTATCTACTGTCATGTTCAGAAAATTATTTGAAGTTTAGCTTATGAACTTTTATATGGAGTGACAACCAGAGTGGGTACTCAATAAATACATTTTTGTTTCGACTTGATCCTGCACTTCTTTAAGACCTGCTAAATTCTACTGCAGCAGTAGAGATGACTAGAAAATGTGGTAGGAAACAGATAGAAACTGACTAAATATGAAAGACTTAGTTTATTATAATAACGTTGTCAGGTAAATAACTTTAAGATCGGACAATGTTTTAACAGTCCATGTAACAGTATTTCCTACATTGTTTATGGGATACCAGTCATCTGAAATAATCTCCTCAAAAAAGGGTGAGGTGGTCAATATTGGGGAAAACAAAACATTCTTTAGTCCTCTTCTTGGAATACATTATGCTTGTGCTTACAGTAAGGGTTTTAAGAGTTCTATGGCTTAAAACATCTGTTTGGCTTTATAAATTCAGTTTTTACAAAACTTATTTGACCACTTCCCTCTTTTTTTGAGCAGCATCTACAAACATCATAAGGAACTAGTGTCCCTCAGAGTGTGCTTAGAGAAATACTGCCTACAATTTTACTTAGTTATACTTTTTAAAGTTTGGTGACAACAATAATGAGCAGAACGCTACTAAGTATGTGACTTGGAGGCTGGTGTTATCAATGATCAAGCCAATTTTTATTATGTTATAGTAAATATGTTTGGAGATAAGCTGTCCACCAAGAAGGGATAAAGAACAGACTTGTTAAGGGTTGCATTTGCTGTATGTGTATTTTCAACTCCTATAGAGAAGTAATTTTCTCAGGAGGTGCCAGTACATCTAATACACCTTAATTCGATAGCAGTAATGTGAGAGAATGGGAAAGAAGTTTTATCACAGCTAAACTTACCTATTCCACAAGAAGGCTTTTGCAACTTGCTGTGTTTGACTGGCAAAACCAATGGACATGCTGGTTTTTGAAAGTCACTCCTCTGGGTGCTCTTAGTGTCATAAGATGGTTGGAAGGGATGCTCCAGTCTTTTACCATGTGACCACCAGTCACCCTTTATGGGAAAAAAATTGGAAACACAAAACTGAATACCTTAGAACATTTTCATGTGCTGCTTGATGTCTGAATGTTCAGTGATTTGATTCAATAAGTTATTGGATATTCTAGTACTAAAATGGAATCCTGAGATCTAGGAATAAGTATATTTTTACAAAGACTGAATTTTTTAAAAGGTACTTAAAAGTGAATTATCACATATTTTTAGCTAAAAGATAGCTGCTAAATTCTTAAACTACTTCCTGTCAACAGAAGTGGAGTGGTAAAAATCAAGTAGTTATATTTCTATATTTTGTACTACCATTTTATTATATATATGTACATACATGTATATATATGGCTTGATTTAATCTAAAAATTATGTTCTATACTTTTCATTATGAAAATACAAATAATGTATTATCTAAGATGGTGCTTTTCATAGTTTTCAGTCCATGATGCACACCGTGAAATAGATTCTGCCATGCAAGAACACACAATGCATACACAAACATAAAACTCAGTTTCACAATATTTATTCTTACTACATGCAGTACACCTGACTATTTTTCTATTTTATCATTTATCTCTTCCATTTCATTCCACAATGCTAGTTGCAAACCACAGTGCTTTATAACCCACCTAATGCCTCAGTTTGAAAAACTTTGTTCTAACGAAAAATATCTCCAATGTTACTGTATTTTTGATGGTAAAACCTGACTTAAGTACCCAGGAAAGGGAGAATTGATAGATTCTCCATGAGCACATATTAGAATCTGATCTCTTAGAAGTTGTGAAAACAGTGAGGGGAAACTTACCAAACTTAATTCTAAGTAAACATTTTTCTTTTAAATCTGGTTGATCAGGTAGACTTAAGACAACCTTGGGAAAGGGCAACTGTGACACCTGGGAGTTCTTGGATATTATTAGACAGTGAAAGAAACTTTAGGTATAATCGAACACCTACTTTGGGCTTTGAGGAGAGAGATCAGGCTTTTAAAAAATCAACCATGATTTTGTAGTCAGAGATTTGAAAAATATGATTCAAGGGGGATGAATATGAGATTCACATAAGTAAAATTCTGACAGTGCAATTGAAGCTACAGTGCTATGAAAAGTAAGAGGCATTTGAAGACATCTATCTGACTCCACAGGGAGTCAGCTCCCAAAGTAGCTTAGTTTCTAAAAAGACAGGCATGTATAAAAGAGGTGTACAATATCAAATTAAAAAAAATAATTTCATGGGGTCACCTTGTCAGGAGATTGTCAAGAAGCTTAGAAGAAATTAATGAAATATACCAAAGGCAGCAAAAATAGGGTTTTCTGGGAGAAAAAAAAATCTTATATCAAGAAATCACAGAAAGTCTAAGAATTTGAAGAAGAGTATGCAATTCAGAGCAAAAAATCAGAGCTCCTCAACTTAGGTTCTTCGTTAAGGGAAATTATCTTCAAGCTGAAAAAGACAGGATGAACGTGGACCTAAGAGGGAACTGAGCCCTGACTAATGTAAGAGAGAGTTAGACCTCACTTGGCAACTTTAAATGAGTTTAAAGTTTTTAGGCCAATGACAAATTGTAACCCCTGGGTAATGAATACGTTTGCAGAGATCAAAGGAATTTAGGAACCAGGGAATTTTGGAGAACAGGAGAGATGGGCTGAAAGGTGAATTACAAAACTTAAGACTACTTGATGTCGATCCTGGGAATTCTAGAACAGATTACTAAACAGATGGTGTCTTCTCACTATCTGGCTGAAAATAGTCACATCTAACTGTTGTCAGAATGCCTGCTTCTTGCAGGCCTCCTCCACTGCACGATTATGATAGTGCTTATTATGCCTCAGCGTCTCAGATTTATAGGCCTTTTCTCACTTACCCTCACCATGATTCTGCGAGTAGATATACCCACTTTATAGATGAGAAAACTGCTGGGAGATTAACTTCCCCAAAGTGTATCCCTAGCAGACAACAGAGCTGTCCAAGTCAGACCCTTGCCTCCATCCATGCATGCCTCTAATTTCCGTGCTACATTGCTTTATCAAATCTGCTGTAGAATGCAAAGCCACAGAAGCACAAACCTACTTAAATTATTTCAGAAGTAACAATAGAGAGATTTTAAGTATCTTGAGAAAGATCTTCTATGACCAGGTTTTAAAGAGTACACTGTATATTATCTTCTTTTGTTGATCAGAAACTTATTTTGCTAACACCCAAGTTACCATGTAAGTGACTCTGGGATGAGCAAACTGCTAGCAAATGCCTGGCAGCATTCAATTATTTTTTGAACAAGAATATATTGCAAAAGTTACCCCAAAAGCAGAGATAATCAATTCACCTCTCAAGATTTCTTATGAATTTAGAATTTTACCAAAATGGTCTCTTTAGTTTCACAAAATATAAAGGAAATAATGAACAATGTTTCCTCAAGTGTGACTGATGACTTGAAGACCTCAGAGCTGGGGAAGTATTCTGATGGGTGTTGTAAGTGGGATGAAGCTTCACTTCAGCAGAATGAAATCCTACAGTTCAAAAAATGCTGTTTTTCTGTTTTCTATTTCTGGATAGTCTGCCCTTTGCCTGAAGAGTCTGGTTTGTTCCTGGAAGAGTGAGAATGTATATGGGCCTGTGCACATGTACATGCCATGTTGGTACAAGCATTTGCTCATAAAAGATGATAAGATTAAAGAGATAGGTGAGAGCTTGTTTTTTTCCTTCACTCCATGTTGAAGGGAAAGACTAAGTATAAAAATTTACTGCACCATCACTTGAAGTGGATTGTGAGGGGTTGATATGAATTATTTATGATGAAATAAGCCAAACTGGGAAAAGTTTTCTACTGTGATTGCTTTGTCTAGGCTTCGGGGGTCAGTCCAACTCTTGCAGATTGTGGAAGGGGTTTTGCCTAAAGAGGTAGTTGATCTCAGTTCAGAACTTTGGACCCAGAGAAAGCAGGATGCCTCCCCTTCTAGCCCAAGACCGGTCTTTCCTGCTTCAGGATAACAGTCATTGCAGCTCCATGGTATGGAGACATCTAGAGATTCCTGAGGAAGAGGCTCCCACTAACCCCCACCCGTGGAAGACCTGATGGCCATTATACTGTGAACTCCTTAGCCACCTTTGGAAACCACTGTGAGGCGGTCTTTGTTATACTTCTGCTATCTCTAAGCCTTCAGAAAGGCATTGAGACATTAATTAGTTTTCATTCTTTGGGAAATTAAGGGAGAATCTTGGGCGGAGAAGTAGTAAAGGCAACTGGGGCAACCTGGAGAAGCCAGTTAAGAGAATGCAAGAGGTGGTAGGTAGAACTCCACGGCAGCCTGACAAAGACGGCTGCTGCTGGGGGCGGTCCTCTGTGGAACACAAAATTCTCCTTGGGGGATTCCTAGGGAAATACGGACTTTTGACAACACTTTACAGAGAATCACGTTTTATTAGGGGAGCTCAAAGGCTTTAAAACATTGAAGTGTTATGGGAAACACTAGAGGTACATTGTATCTATGTTCATCTCTATTTTGCTGCGGACACTGGGAGTGCTGAAAATAGCTCTTTTTAAGCAACCCATAATGTCCCTGATAAGTTATTCCTAAATTGTGTTCTGTGGAATACTAGTTCTGTGGCATATTAAAAGGTGTTATATAAAAAAGGTTTCCAAAGTTAAATAAATTTGGGAAATACTGAGGTAAGTAAAGTGAAATAAGTTTATCACAGGATTTTTTAGAACCTTTCTATACAAATGGGATTTGTGAAGCTTTAAGATCTAAATATATAGCTTTTCCAAAATGTATTGACTTTGGAATGTTATTTTATTGAGCACATAGGCAGGGCTAATGCTCTGAAACATATACTTTGGAACATTGTGACCTAGTATAATCTCTTTTAAAAACACAAGACCACCAAACTCTTGTGATTGGCAGTGACCGAGCTACAGCTTTTTTACTTTTTCTGGCACCCCCAATTATATGTCCCTATATAGAACTGTGTGGTTGTTTTATTTAAATATCTTGTAAATAAGTAAAACCAACCAATCTGGTGTTAGGTTCTTAAGCTGTTATCTTAGCAAAACACATAGGAGAGCAGATGTGTCACTTTAAATATTAGGCAACATTATTTTCTTTACTCTTGCATTAAAGCCAGCACTACTCTAAACCAGTTAATTTTTTAAAACAACCAAACTAACCTTTAAAAAGAAACCTGTCATCTTAAATAAAGGAACAAAGTGTACAGATACGTGAAACGAGCATTCTTTTATTACTCCTCGAGTCCATGGGAATACACTTATATTGCTGTTTTTGTTTTTTAAATATGAACAGTGCCTTCACTCCACGCCCAAAACAAATACACTCTTAACTCTGTGATGCATCTTCAGTCTTTCTTTATACCTCCTCACTCATGTCCACCAGCAGCCTCTCTTCCCTGTCCTCTTACTTCATCTCAAACTTCCTTTTACCATCTCTTAAAGGTCCCTGACTCAGTTAGCCTTTAGTACCCATAAACAAGGATCCTACTGCTATTATGTTGCCCCATAGGGACAGCAGCTCCTAATACTACCTTTCTCAAGACACCTATCAACTAAGAGTAAGAGAAAAGTAGTTGATTGATTTTTTGAGATTTTTACATTTGTATCTCCATTCTAAAACCCATTTCTTTTCCTTAGTATCTCCAAGGTAAGGGTGGGTTCAGTTAACAGTTAGGTTTTAATTCAGCCCTGACTTAGAGCTCAGGAAGTCATTCATTAACTTTTGTAAGAAACATGGGAACTTCACTAACCTGGATTTCTGGACCAGACTTATTTCCCCATTTTAGGCCTGGACTATCAATATCTTTTAAATCCCCCAATAATTGCTTATTTATAAAACAAAATAGCCTTAAAATTGCCCACATGAAGTTTTATTACATGACATTAATGCATATATGACTACATTAATTCCTGCCCCAAGAAGATCTCCCATTCAAACACAGTGACCTGGTATGTTATCTATTTTAAGATAAGAACATTGGATGTTATTGATGTGAAGATAGGTCACTAAAAGCAATCTCCATTTAAATGTTAAATCACAACTACACATAAACTCACATGGCAAAAGGAACTTTGCAGCTGAGATTAAGTTAAACATCTTGGGAAGAGGACATTATCCAGGATTATCTAGGTGGGCCCAATGTAATCACACCCATCCTTGGAAGAGGGAGGCAGGAGAGTCAGAGAAAGATTTGAAGATGCCATGCTGCTGGCTTTCAAGAGGAAGGGGCCACGAGCCAAGGAGCGCAGGCAGCTTCTAAAAGCTGGAAAAGGCAAGGAACTGGATTTTCCCTTAAATCCTCCAGAAGGAAACCAGCCCTGCTAATAGCTAAGGAGACTGATTTTGGACTTCTGAGCTCAAGAAATGTTGAGAATAAATTTGTGTTGCTTTAAGCTAGTGTTTAAATTTGTGGTAATTTGTAACATCAGGAACAGGAAACTAACAGAATAAATTATACCTCAACAAACCTAATTTTAAAGAAAGAAGATAATGAAATATATTTTAGTACGATAGAGAATAAAAGTGTGGTTTGACTAAACCAACAGTCCTGGGTCAGAAACACGACTGTGACATTTGCTCACCATGTCATCTCATCACGATATGTTATCGTCTGTAAAATATTTCTAATACTAACCCCTAAAAACTGTTGCACAGATTAAAGGATATAACTTATATAAAACACTTAGCTCATCCCTAGCACTTCACACACTTTAAATAAATGGTAGCTATTATTTTATAGAGAGTATCATAGGAATTTTTTATATTAGAATATGTGACACAAATACAATATTATAGATTTCTTCGGTACCTGCCAAGCACTACTAAGTGGCCATAATCTGACTCAATCTAGAAAAATGGTTATTTGGATTCTTTCCCTTTTTATATATTGTTTATATGCAATAGTTATTTGGGAGAATAGTCTCAGGTTACTGCTTTTAACTACTGGATTATAAAAAGTATTAGTCTGAAATATGTCACATCCTTTATGTAGTCTGTGACCAAATTATCCTGCAAAACAGCTTCTGAATCTAAATCTGTATTTGTATATAAGGAACATCCATCCAACCTGCTTTTCTGGCCCTTTTTTGGGATCTATGTAGGGAACTGGTTCATTGAATGTTCTTGCGTTTGTATGAATGAATTTCGCATAATATACACGTCCTCTCCCGACACATGGTTTTGAATGTTGTATACTTTTTCCAGGTTTTTTGTCATGTTTGATTTCTTCTTTTTTTTCAGTTACATACACTATACCAGCATCTTCTATTTTATGCTCTCTGAAAAACAGAATTAAATAGTAAGTAATGTATCCCAATGAGCATTTTAGGACTGTGTCATAATTGTATAAAATAAAATTTAAATATATTTCAAGTATCAGTCAAGACAATTTAGGCTTTATTAATAGTTATAAGGGACTTGTGCAATTAAAATATGGAAGGGTATCTTGTCATTTTAAATCATATAAAAGATAAAGGGATTTGTGTTAATAATGATTATTCATAACAATACACCAGTGCATTGTACAGACTTTCACTTGCTTGGAATAAAAAAAGAGTAGTGATTTGATCATGGTTACAGATCCTGTTTGCAGCATTTATTCATGAAGGTGAGTTACATGCTAATCTTAACTCATCTTCTTTAAAAGTTAGTTACTTAAGGGGCGCCTGGGTGACCCAGTAGGTTGAGCGACTGACTCTTGATTTTGGCTCAGGTCATGATCTTGGGGTCCAGGATGGAGCTTGACTCTTGATTCTGGCTCAGGTCATGATCTTGGGATCCAGGGATCTAGCCCAGCGTCAGGCTCCATGCTCAGTGGGGAGTCTGCTTGAGATTCTCTATCTCCCTCTCTCCCTGTCCCTCCTTCCCTCACCCTACACACATACTCTCTCTCTCTAAAATAAATGAATGAATCTTAAAAAGAAAAGTTACTTAGTAAATTCAGTCACCTGGACAAGGATAGCTATTTAATTTTAAAAGTTCACTTGGCAAAACTTATAAAAGCTACCAAATGACCACTATTATTTACCTTTTCAGGAAAAGACCACTGTGTAGGCCTGAGAAAAATCAATTCAATCTCATCACTTTTTGCTTTTAATAACTAGACTGGTACCAAAATGAACATTATTGAATTTTTTTAAATATTAAAAAATGTTTAGAAAGAATTTATAGAAAGTTTCTCTTTTAAATAAAGAGTGACAGAGATTATAAAAGGCAGTATTTTAAAATTTCACATTCTTGGAAAATAAAGAATGAAATAGAGGAATGTGAATCATCATTAAGTAGCTACCTGAGGAAGCATCCTGTTCATCACAGGTAAATGGACCGCCATTACAGTATTTGCATATTTCTGGTGAATCTGCTGGGATTGTTTTTTAGTCTGGCTTAGTGTAGCTGTATACTCCCAACCCCCACTCCAGTACACATACAAACGACATTCCCAGCACCCTTGGATTCTAGCTCCCTGCAGCCCCAACAAAAATTGCTCTCTGTAAAGGTTTTGGAAAAACTGATTACTGGTCAAGTGTGAATAACTTCTAAGGCTTTTTCTATTACCTTAAAAAAAAAAAACTTATATCTCTGGAAAGGTCATGATCAATTTATTATATACATCTGATATCAATTTTTTCCATCTGCTTCTCATGGTTGTAACTCAGCAATACACTTGCACTAGCATCACATCCTTGAAGGAAGGTCCGACTGTGGCTATATGCTTGCTTACATATGCATTTGTTCAATTAAGTATTGTGGTGTGAGTAGTTATAGATTAACACATAAATGTGAACTATATGATTCTGTAGTAATTTCTTACTAGAAGGAAATACAAAAACACTAATGGGCAGTGAAGAAAGTTAGACCTGGGTTGGAATCCCAACTCTGCCATTTAATATCTGAGTCTTGGTTTCCTCCTTTGCATGGTAAGGGCAAGAATGCCTATTGAGAGAGATGTGACAATAACATTGAATAATTCATTCTTTCAACAGATATTTATTGAATTTTGTGCCTGGTGCTGCTCGGCACTGAGGATAGGGGAGTGACAAAACAAAAATTCCTGCCCTCACAGAGCTTACATTCTAGTGAGGGAAGGCAGATGGAGAAATCAAATAATAAGTAAAACATACAGCCTTTTGGATGGTGTTAAGTGCTGAGGACAACAATAGAGCAGGGAATGGGGAAAAGAAGTGCATGTATGTGGGAGAGAGGCTGCATTATGAAGGTGGCAACTGAAAAAAGGAAAGAGGGGAGCGAGCTAAGAGGATATTTGAGGAAGGGTGTTCTAGCAGAGTGAACTGTAACTGTCAAAGCATTGCAACAGAAGCACCTGTCCTTAGGTGCTTCTCAAAGTATGGTCCCGGAAGTAGCTGCATTGACATCAATTTACCTTGTTAGAAGCACAAATTCACTGGCCCCATCCCAACCTGAGGCAGATTCTCAGGAAACTGTTTTAACCAGCTCTCCAGGTGATTCTTATGTATGTTGAGAACCACTGTTCAGTGACAAAAATATAGGCTTTGGAAGCAGATACCCTTGGCCATGTGGTATTAGCTTTAACACCTTGGTCAATAGTACTTAAAATTTAGGGTACATCAGAATCACCTGGAGGCTTCTTAAAACCCAGATTATTCTTCTCAACTCCAAATTTCTGATTCAGTATATCTGTGGTGGGGAGCCTGCAAGAATATGCATTTCTAATAAGTTCTCAGGTGATGCTGGATGGGCGGGAGGGAAGCACACTTTGAGAATCACTGCTAGCACGGAGGCCTGCGTGCTGGAGCCAAGTGGAGTGGGAGGGCAAGCGGTAAAACCCAATAAAGGAAAAGGGGCAGTTTGTGTAGGTCCCACAGGCCACTGTAAGGACCCTAGCTCTTACTCTGCAAGGGCCAATGGAGAATAGTGATCTAACCTACGTTGGAAAAAAAAAAAAAAAAAGACCAGACTGCTATGTTGAGGACGCTGCAGAGAGGCAAGCGGAGCAGCCGAGACTTAACAACATCCAGGTAAGAGACGCTGGTAGCTGGGCGAGGGTGGGGATTATACTGGAATTCTGGATATATTTTAAAAGTAAAGGCTACAGAATTTTCTAATAATTTAGATGTAGGGTGTGAGAAGGAGTGGATGAGTCCATGGGACTTGAAGAATGTTGGGCCAGATGCAATGCATGTAAAGTGCCCGACACACAGTGGGTGCCCAGTGTTTTAAAAATATATTCCGGTAAGCGCGCTCAACTACTAGGATGGAAGAGGAGAAGCTCTAATGATGGCCCGAGGACCCACCCCTCGGGTCTCACTTCACCCTCCCCGAAGGAAGGAAGGAAATATTTTCAGAAGGGGAAAGAAAACCAAACCCCAGCACTTACTGCTGCTTATCCTCCTTTACCTCCATGGGCTCCCACGGCCTGACACGAGGCAGCGAGGAGCCTCACGGGAAGATCTGGGACTAGCCCTGCGGGGAAAGGGGCGCGCGGAGGGCCGCGACTGTGACTCGCAAGTTGCTAAGCGACGGCGGGCTCCCGGCGCCGCGGCCTCGGAAAGCGGCTTGGGGGCGGAGCCGGAGCGCGCAGGCGCAGTAATCCGGCTCGGCCCCGCAAGCTAGCGGGTGCGCCCGCAGGGCCAAGCAGGGGCTGGTGGTCGGATCTCTGGGCGTCCTTCCCGGACCCGCCCCAGGCTGAACGATATGTGTTTGAACTTGGCCTTTCTTATCGGGCCGGGCTGAGTGTTTATTAAGGCCCACTTTGGCCTTGGGGATCGGCAAGGGGTGGTTCCCAGAGCCTCCCCCGCGGCCCTCGGCTCTGGTGCTGGAGGCTGTACTGCCTGCGTCCCCGCAGAGCCTGGCAGGAGGCCTCCCGGCGGCGTTGCCCACGTCTGCGGCAGCTGGCTCCAAAAGTGCACGCAGGCAGGAGAGAAACTTGTTTACGTGAACCGTTAAATACTGTGCAAGTCATGATTCGCTGTTCCTGGGCTGACTAGTCTTTACTTGAAAAAGCTTGGCTGTCGCTGTTCTCCACGATTTCTGGCAAATCTTCCTTCCCCGGCCCGGCAGCAAGCATTAAAATAGAGCAAGGGAACACTCATCTCCTGCAAACGAGACTCCCCGCGGTGTGTGCATCTGCTCCAGCCTGAATGGGGTTCAGAATCGGGCGGAGGGGACGGTAGGCTTTGGCAGCAGGTTGGGGTTGGTATTAGTAGCGCTTATCCAAAAAGAGCAAGTTGATGACTTGCGTCCACCTTCTGGCCCCGGATTTTCTTACCTCATTTCACCATTGCTTCCCAGTTTCCACTACCAGAGCCAAATGTCTTTGGAATCAGCCATGGTAACTCTTGCACTTGCCTGGATAATGGGAAAAGAAAAATCCTTATTGAGTTGAATTCTGCTGTATAACCAAGCTATGCATGTGCGCATGTTTTGTAACCCAGGGCCAGTATTAGTATGTATTTACATTTACCTGGAGTAATGTGGAGAGAGTCGAATTTGGTCGCCGGACTCATTGTACATACGTGAGCTTAAGTCCCTCCTATGAGGAAGAAGAATATATGAATAGAAGTTTGATATCTAGTTACCTACACAACTGAGTTGGTAAAAAGAGTGGAGTGTGTGTAAATACGTGTTTGGGGAATAAGGATTGGGTGGGTAAATACGTATGGGGAGAGCGGGTTGAAAACCCCAAAATGGGGGAACTAACAATTGAGCTCCTGCTTGAGAGCCAGGCCTTTGTTCAGCACTGTATTAAACACCACATACTTACCTGGTTTTATCCTAGTCATCAGTCTCTGGGAGCATAGGCTTTCGGCACAGTCGGTGTTTGAATCCTTGTTCCACCCCTTAGTAGCTGCTTCAGTTGGGCAAATGATCTGTTATCTCTGAGCTTCAATGTCTTCATCCACAAAATGAAAATATTCTTAAGGTTGTCCTCAGGTGTGGATGATTTAATACAGGCAGAGTACTGATGGGGGGTTGGCATACTCATGGTCAGTCCTTGGTCATTATTAGCTCGGGTTTTGATTGAGCAGTTTGATGTGATATGCTACCCCATGTCTTTAAGACTTAGTCAACTCTGTCGTCAGTCCCTCTAATATTGATTCCATCCTTCACCAATCTCTTCAAGCTCCTAAAACCACTCACCTTCAGGGACATTCCCAACTGCTTGCTGTGAATAAATGAGGAATTTCTCAACTTTGTCCCTTTCAAAACAAATTCACCTGCATCCATACAAAATGAAAGTTGTTTGGTTCTATTTTGAGTCATGTAGTATAAGACTAAAATCTAAATGAATATATTTATGTCAATCTCTTTCCAATTGTTAAGCAGTTCATATATATGTAGATTTATTGAGGGATGTTAGAAGCATTTTAAAAAGGTAATTATGCCTACCACAGAAAAGTCACAATCTAGTTAGGAATACAAGACATACATACTGAAAAAAAATGTGAACAATGATACACAATAGTAGTATGTAATTGATTGTCATAAGTGTCAAATTTCAGTACTGGGGATAATACAGTATTATAAAAATGTGCCAATTATTTGAAAATGCCCATTACTTATGATTGGTACATCCTCTGTAGGGCACTGCAAAATAATGTGGATTTTAATAGTGACTTTTTAATGTAGAAAAAGCACTGGAATGTTAGTTTTTTCTACTACTAACTAGCTACTCTGACCTAGGAGAAACACTTAAACCTGTCTGCTGTAGATTCTCATTTGTTTAAAAAAAAAAAAAAAAAAAAGGTAGATTAGATCGTCTTTATGATCCCTTTCAGTGGTAAAATACAGTGATTCTGGGTAATCTATGTCTGAAAATCAGTGAACACACTAGCCTCAATAATACATGTAATTTTCTCATGTTAGGTAGTTTGGATTCTTATCAGCGAAGAATAATTCAAAGTGGCTTACTAATATTGTGCAAGTTAAAAATACTAGTGCTGTTTGAGCTAGAACACCATATGTGAGGAAACACAATAGGATAGAAATTGCTCATCTGAAATGTTATAGATGCAGAAAATTGTCAACACTTTTTTCAAACCATAGGAAAATGCCAAAAATAATGAAGGTACAGTTGTATAACCTGATAGGAAAAGAGTCCAGCTTCCTCTCAGTTCTTTATTCAGTGATGTGATACCAGTGAGGAGCTCAAGAGTATGGCATCAAGTCAAATCTATCTCTACTTTTATTTTTTTAAAGATAGTTTGTTTTCCTCAATGATAGGTATTGTAAAGTTAAATGAGAAAATACAGAGAATTTACCCTGGCACATAGTAAGCACTCATTAAAACTTAGCTGTTAGTATTCTTCCTGTTTTTATAATTAGTAGGGTAGACAGTCCATCAAGTACATGTATTATATTGTCATTTTTTTCATTGTCTTTACTTCATTACTTTAGACTAAGAAATTTAAGAGTTGATTTATTAGAGAGAGAGAGGAGCAGAGGGAGAGGGAGCCCCAATGTGGGGCTCGATCCCATGACCCTGAGATCATGACCTGAGCCGAAATCAATAATCAGCCAGCCGCTTAACCGACTGAGCCCCCCAGGCACCCCTTAGACTAAGAATTTTATCAAACCAAAATATACATTAATTTGAGGGCAATGGGAATGAAAAATGTTAGGTTTGCTTATCTTTGAAGATTAATAGTTTCAAATGAATTACAGATAGGAAAGGAACCCCGAGTTTTCCTCTAGTCTAAGTTCAAAACTAATTGATTTATATTGTACTTTTAAGAGAGAGAAAGATTATAAAACAATATGAGGTGTGACATCTCTTAAAAGTCTCTAGTATAAATCACGTAGATCTCTCTGATACAAGTGATCCTGGATATATGCATGAACATGTTTATATTTGTTTAATGTATACATAAAAATCTTAAAAATTTTATAAGATCTCTTGAAATCACTAAAGCAATCACAGGCGGCCTGGGCTACTCCAAAATCATTGTTAGAAATCATGAGTTTGGCAATTTACTCCATTGAAGAAAGAAACCTGTATTTTATGATTTTGGAGCATTCTAGTCACCTCTATAATTTCATGACTCAAGGTTTATTTTAAAATAATCCACCTATGGTATCTTACATAGAAGCTGCATAACCAAAGGATGAGCGAAGGTGGTCCTAGGCAGCTGTTAGTAAAGGACCATGTTGGTACTATAGTGATGTCCTCAATAGAGTGGTCATGTAGTAAAGATTTATTGAATGAATAGCTATGGACATACTACTTCTTGAGAAAGGAATACAAAATGAAACATGGTTGAGGTGGTTACCATTCCCCAAAAGTTAGGAATCCCTAGTCTAAGCTGTCTAGTTTTGAGGGTTTTCTGTCTTCTAGCATATTTGCTAGAAGGGGGGGGACTGCTTTCCTTGTTTTCTATGAAGAATTCCAGAGATGTAGTAATGACTTGCAAGGAAGATGATCACGTCTTATTATCTAATTATTGAGCAATCCAACATATATTCCACACCTTTTGTGTTCTGGCCTCTTCTTGCTGGACCATGAGATTCATAGTTGATTCATTTAGGGTTCTCAGCACCCAGGAAAGTGCCTTGCAAACAACAGGTCCTATCAATGAAATTATCAATGAAATTAACCCAGAAAAAATACCCAGAAAATACAAAATATATTGTACTACTTTGAGCTTTTCAGTGTTTTTACTGGACATAGGTAGTAATTGTTCAACAACTCCTTAGAGAATCTCCGCATCTTAAAAAGGGTAATTAAAACTACCTTCTA
The DNA here is from genome assembly GCF_002201575.2 of Neomonachus schauinslandi. Lineage (NCBI taxonomy): Eukaryota > Metazoa > Chordata > Mammalia > Carnivora > Phocidae > Neomonachus > Neomonachus schauinslandi. The sequence continues at coordinate 65,809,340 of NC_058412.1, forward strand.
AACTAAGCAACTTAAGTTCTTAAATTTCTGCCCAATAAAATCAACCTTTGATCCCTTTGATGATACAAATTACTATTCCCTGTACTTGCCCTAGCAGAGGAGAACTAATGTTTATTGAAATTCAGGGTTAGAGCTGAGCTTAAATCCTAGCTCTGTTTTTAAAGCTCTGTGACTCTGCATAACTTAGTTAAATTCTTTGAGCTTTAGATTTGGACTATGTCTCTTATTAATCTTTAAAAAATAAATGAATAGTGCTCGCTTCAGCAGCACATATACTAAAAAATGAATGAATAAGATCCCAAAAGAGTAGGGATGAAAGAACTTACCTTGTAGGGTTATTGGATCAAATAAGGAAAGCGTAAAGCGCCTTACACGAAGTAGGCACCCAAAAAGTACCGTTTCCCACCACCCTGCCCTAGCCTTAACCGTGGTGGAAGCTCACCCAGCTGGAAAGAGAAACAGCGAGGATTTGTTTTAGATCAGTCTTTTTTATACCTCAGTGCCTTTGCCTAATGTTTCTCTACCTCTTGTTTAAATCATGCCAATAAAAATGGAACATAAACTTCAAAATAGGGTCTTCCTAATGTCACTATGGTGTGAGAATGGGTAAAAATAACTAGAAAGAGTAAACCCAGCAGATGTTTCAGGAGTGGACTCCTTCAAAACAGGAAGGCTCAGATAGGGGAGGAGAACATAATAACCATCAGAGATTGGGGTGGGGGGTTGAAAAGCGAAAGTTTGCACCGTCTACTTATAAACTGTCACCATACACAGTGCATCGTCACCAACGTGCAGCAGCTGGAACTGACGTTGAGGTGCCAGAGTTCGTGAAACAGAAGCGGCAATCCAAGAACAAGCACACAATCGCTAGTCGCCACAGCTCCTGGCGCCACAGTGTCAGCCTGGGGTGACGAGCTGCTGAGCCATGGTCATTGTTTTTATATGGATGGGTAGACCTTGATAAATTTAAAAATGCTTTTCCGCTTTAGTACAAGTGAAGACTTAGGACAGAAGCTTCCACTTAAAGAAAAATGAGGGTTTTGACCTACAAGTTAGAATATCCCTTAAAAAAAAAAAAATCACAGGTGAGATTTTTTTTTTTTATTTATTTTTTTAAAGCAGAATTTTTAAAAATATATTTTATTTATTTATTTGAGAGAGAGAGAATGAGAGAGAGCACATGAGAGCGGGGAGGGTCAGAGGGAGAAGCAGACTCCCTGCGGAGCAGGGAGTCGATGTGGGACTCGATCCAGGGACTCCAGAATCATGACCTGAGCCGAAGGCAGTCGCCCAACCAACTGAGCCACCCAGGTGCCCCACAGGTGAGATTTTAAATAGAAAAGTGCAACACTTTTAATTAATAAGGGGTAGTTTACCTCAAATACCTCCTAGGCCCATCTTTTCAATCTGACACGGCAAATCAACATTTCACAAGTCATTTCCTTTAAACTATTTTTCTAACCTATCCCCTTTCCCTTATGTAATTTTAATGGTATTACGTGCTCCAAGTTATAGTTAATTATTTTGGTGTTTATAAGCTTTTCAAGAGTTTGGAAACTTAGCCATGTTGTTTTTTTTTATCATCTTAGGGTAAGCTGGGAGCAAACTTCCTGATTTAAATTTCCTTTTTTTTTTTTGGCTTTCTCTGCCAACATTGCTCTAAGGCTTTAATAATGGGTTGTAAGATTCAGGAAAAGAAATCTTAAAGGACTTTCCTATATTTTAAGAGAAGGGAAACAGCATTAGGAAGAAAGCTGGTATTTCTGTAGTTTTCTGTCATGTAGAGGACAGAGTGGGAAATACCATAGTCCTAACTTTATCTTGGCTAGTCAGCATCGTGGGGACGGCACGAAGCCTTGCAGGCTGTAAGGAGCTGCCACCACGAACAAAGACCTGAGCTCCCCTGACAGAAACCCAGAGGGCAAGTCTGACCTCTCGGGGTTTGTGTGCTTTAGTCCATACATTGGGATACCAACATCTACCCTATCTGCCCCGGCGAGGCCCTTGCACCCACAAGAGCTTTGTTAAGCCCCCCTTTGTTAGATGCATTGGTTGGGCCAGGCTAGTGTCCTCACCTCACCTTCTTGGGGTGAGTTGCAAGAGAAAAAGCAACTGCTCACATGTTGAGGACAGTTTGCCTCTGTGCACTTTGGTAGCAGACTCTCCTGCAAAACTTGTATTTTCTTTTGCTTTTTGTTTCTATTTTAGCTTCTGTTCCCTTGTTGAGCCTTCTGTTAATCCTCATTTTAAGCTGTATTTCATCTGTGTTAAGACTGTTACCTTATCCATAAGATAATCTGCTCCAAACTCTCTGTAGATGGGCCTGAATAGAGTAGAAGATGGGACCAAGTAATTAATGTTAGACTTTTGCTTTGAGTGGAATATAGTTTGATTAGATTGGATGAGAACAGAAAGCCTCACTAATGGGAAAATACAATGATTTTAATTATGTTATTTCCCTAATGAATGTTTGAGATTACATAAAATAAAATCTGTAGAAGCCATGTAATTTCATCTTGGCCATACTTCATGGGGTTATATCCCAACGTTACTATTTTCTTTTTATCATTTCCTATCCATATATGTAAGGGTCGTGCGTATTTTCCCTTAGAATTACTACTCTTTAAACTTTTTACCTTATCTAAGAAAATTTTTTATATTTTTTAACAGATCATTGTGGTTTTTGTTGTTGTTGTTGTTTAGAGAGGGAAAGGAGGGGCAGGGAGAAAGGGCAGAAGAAGGGGAAAGAGAGAATCTGAAGCAGGCTCCAAGCTCAGCCCGAAGCAGGCTCAATCTCACAACCCTGAGATCATGACCTGAGCCGAAATCAAGAGTCAGAGAGTCAGATACTTAACTGACTGAGCCACCCAGGTGCCCCATCCATTATGAACTTTTCTTCTGAACTGAATATAGATAGAACTGAAATTCTACTTGTTTTAATATTCTTTTTGCTTCTCATTCAGTGTTTGCAGGAATATAGCATAATGGTCACAAACTGTGCCCTGAAGTTGGAACCACTTCTTAATGACATGACTTTGAGCAAGTTTTACCTTTCTGAACCTTAATTTCCTCATCAAAAAGTAGTAATAATTATTGTCCCTGCCTTCCTCATAGTGTTCTTGTGAGGCTGAAATAAGATGGTCCATATGTACTGCCTGGCCCATGGTAGGTGCTAAGGCACTGATCAGTCAGGATTACCATTAAAAAACAAATGGTTTAAGAGTTGAGATTGTCGGGCGCCTGGGTGGCTCAGTTGGTTAAGCGACTGCCTTCAGCTCAGGTCATGATCCCAGGGTCCTGGGATCGAGTCCCACATCGGGCTCCCTGCTCTGCGGGGAGCCTGCTTCTCCCTCTCCTACTCCCCCTGCTTGTGTTCCCTCTCTCGCTGTGTCTCTCTCTGTCAAATAAATAAATAATATCTTTAAAAAAAAAAAAAAGAGTTGAGATTGTCTCATACTCCTCTCTTTGTGCCCAGCCCCATGCTTGGGATCCAGCAGATTCTTGGTAGATATTTCCTGAATAAATGGCAAAAATACCCAGTAAGTTTTATATAGTCCTCATTCTTTGTTTGCCAGGCCACCGGTTTATCCCTGCTTCTGGAATTTTCCACTGAGCGTTATGGGTACCAGAGATCGGACTCCTGGAGTGTCCTGAAACCTTGGTGTTTATGCAAGAAAGGTTGCATAAAGGTTGCATATTTTGGGGACGTATTTTTCAGCCCTCTTTTGGCTTTCGACTTGGCACTCTTACAAGGCATGGATCTCTGACTTCACATGGCCCTACTGATCTCACAGCTCCACAGTTTGGATCCTCTAGTCCAAATGGTGTATTTTACCATAAACCATCCTCATTTCTGCGTTACTCTGTTTACAGATATAATTAACTTACCTGGACTCTGTTCCCTCCTATTTGGAAGAAGGACCTTTGATCTTTGTTCATCGTTTAAAAGGAAACTGTTGCTGCACTTCTGGCATCCCTCTCTCCACCTACTTTCATTCCACCGTGGAACAAATTTGCTCAGCAGACTGTCAGGACTGGACATTGACTGGGACCATTTTACCAGCAGGTGGGATCACTGCATTAAAGGTCATTGCTCAGGAATGTTGTACTTCCTGTCCCCAGGAATTGGACAAACCAGAAAGAGTCTTTCTCAGCTGGCCTGGCCATTTTAACACTCCGTTCTACCTGCAGCTGGTTGGAGCTGATGGAGCAGTCATCCAGAATCATGCAGCTGTTTAGAGAGAGTCTAGAACTCAAGGGAAAACATGGAGGAAGTAAGAGGGCTTGCTTTGGCCTCCTACTCCAAATCAGTTTCTGTAATGTAGGTTTTAGTCGTAGTCTACTTCTACTCCATTGTTGAACTGGGTCCTTGTCCAGTTAATGAAATCATGACTTTGTTTGCTATTGGGCTGTCATTTCTTGTCTATGTACTTCTTTGGCAGAGAATCCCAGAGGTAAGACCAAGGCCATGTGCAAAACCAAACCCTTAATGTCCTTCTCCATCCAGTCCAACCTAGTTCACTAAAACCTTTTAGACAACCACTGTAAGGATCTTCTTCTAAAGCTAGACCTTTTGCAGTATTAAGAGAGGTAGCCTATTCAAATCTTCTCCTATTTACCCTGTTGATGAGGGAGAGAGTCCTGCCCTACAGTTACGGGGATGGTTGAACACAGGACACCTGACCCTGGACAGATGACACCATCCACAGTTTCCTAGTCACACAGCCACAGAGATGGACACCATGCCCTGCAGGGCCACATGGGGGTTGCATCAAGAACAGAATGAACACCCAGAGGCTGTGGGAGGCAGGCTTTGTAGTGTCAGGAAGATGAGGTCACCCCTGGTTTCCACTGGGGAATGTGAATGGCTTGTTTGACTAATTTTGCAGGCTGGCAGGGAACTAAAACTTGCTACTCAGGGTTAAGCTGGAAGTGCATCTGGTCCCTTGGAAGGGAGTTGTTAGGCCAGTGAAACTTTTCCCTGGTAGCAGACGGGGAAAGAGAATTTGCAGTTGGGCCATTTGAGCTCCTCCTGATGTCATCCAGTGTCAAGGCAGTGCATAATATTGGGCCTTAATTTTTTAGGATTTACACCACACAGACTATACTAACATAACGTCATTCATTCATTACCTTGGAATTTTACTCTAGATGTGTGTTTGTGAAGGTCCGTACTTCCCAGTAAGATTGTGAGCTATTCAGGGACAGCCAGCACTTAAAAAACTGTGCACATTATGCTTTGGAAAAACCTGATTTGCATTAAAATGACCTGTCCTATCTCAAAGTGGTATTGTCAATTGTAGTCCTATGAATACCACTTAATACACCCAAGTTCTGTCCTTGGATGTGGTTAATTTTTTAAATGTAGCAAAGCTTTGAGCACTAAAGGATGTGCTAGGTAGAACTTAAACTTGTATCGGTGAAGAGCTTGAACTCCTGGCTGGCAACGTTGCCCACATACAGCCCTCATACCGCTGACTTCCAGCCCTGTGATGTGCCCTGCATTGACAGCTCCACACATTTAGAGTTATTCCTGTTTGCTGACATTCGAGAAGAGCTAATGTGGTTTTTTTCCACTCTGTTTTCAAACAATGGGTAAAACAATAAAACAAATGGAACACTGGCATTCTTTTTAAAATCAGAGTTAAGCTAAGGCTTAAATACCAGAATGCTGATGTCTCAAATGTATTATTCTGGCTGCATATTTTAGACACTAATGGGGCCCATTAAGAGGTCTTATTGTTGATAAATTGAAACAAATTGGTGTGAAGGAGGAAATGTGAGGAGGTCGCAGACAGATTGAAAGAATTTACAGTATATTCCCTCAATTTTCTAAAAATCTAATATAAAGTCTTTTATTCATCTCAATTTAAGTCCATTAAACTAATTTTATTTTCTACTTTATTAAAATATTTGTTAAATTCTACGCAACCATAAACAAAGCTCTTTCCCTTTTAACTGTGATATACTTAGACAAATGACTGAAAGTTTCAAAATTTCACTGATTTTTATATTGTCTGGGTAATCCATTATGTCTCTGAGATAAGAATGCCTTTCTTGTACTTCTTAAAAATAATCCTATCTAGATCCATCAACGTACAGAGGAACTATTGTTGTAAAGAAACTATTCATTTCACTCGCACATGGAAACTTGAAACTAGTTCCTTAAATTCAAATGAGATTTCCATTTTGCTCAACTCTTCATTGGCGTAGAAATTCCTATCCAGAGATGAACCCTGCTTTTAAGGATTAAGTGCTAACTCAGTTTCTCCACTATTAGAGTTTAATCCTAAAAACTTTCTGGTGAAGTCACCACTTAAAATTCCAAATTAGGTATTAGGAATTTGATGTACATATGTTTTCAATAGGTGTTTTTTTTTCATATTATAAAAGAATACCTGCTTATTATAGAAAAATTTGGTAAACATATATATAAATCTCAATTTGACCCGCTAGAGACAACCAGTGTTCAATTGCAGCGGATTTGTACCCATGTTTCCCTCATCAGTCTAGAGCTGTGCTAATATGGTAGCCACTCACCACCTGTAGCAGTGTCCCCCTAAACCCCATTCTGTCTCTTCTCTTCAGCAGGGCCTCCATGCACTGTGTGGATTCCCTCTTCCTGCTCCTATGGTCTAGAAATTGCCTGTAGGCAGAAAATAATGGCAACTGAAGGGCTCACCTCATTTGTTGCCCTTTCCTCGGGGATCACGGTCCTGCACGGCCTGTGGTCTGATGTCTGGAATCAGTCGTTCTATATATTTTGTGCAGTGTTCTAGTGTTTACCATGTGAGATTAAGTCTAGTGCTTGTCACTGTATCACGAATGATAGTGGAAGTTGTTGTCACCTTACTTTATGTGTCTCATAATCAACATGTGCTTGATTATGGGAGAAGTGTTTATAGGGGAATTGAAAACGTCTCTCACATATTTTCATGGAGATAGAGTCTTCTGTCATCTTAGTTTAAGTCTTTGGGGAAATATTTCCTTTTCTATATTAGGTGCTACAGATATAGCAGGGTACAAACTTAGAAAAATTCCTGCCCTAAGGTGGCTTACACTGGGATAAAGACAATAAATAAGTAATATATAGAATATTAGATAGTGATAGGCACCATGGAGAAAGAGAGAAGTAGATAGAGAGTTAGGGGAATGATTGACAATTTAAGTAGCTGAGCAGGGAAGGACTGGTTGATAAAGTGACATTTACCCAGAGACCCGGAGTGGTATCTGTGGATGTCTGAGAGAAGAGCATTTAAGTCAGAGAAATTAGTAAGTGGAAGGGATGCAGAGGATGCCTGGAACTGGCCAGGAACAGCAAGAAGTTCCACGAGGCTGGAGCAGGTGAGCAAGGGGAAGAGCAGTAGGAGATGAGGTCAAAGACATAAGGGGAGCCCGGAATGGTATATGATTGTAATACATTGTAACCATTGTGGCTTTTACTTAAAGTAAAATCGATGGCAATCAGAAGATTGTGAGCCAAAGAGTTAGTGAGAATGGTTGGATTTGAGCATCTATGTTTTAGCTTTTTATTATGGAAAATATAAACAAAGGAAAAGATAGGGAATGGCCTAATGATCTCCTATGTGCCCACTTTCATAGTTGTCAACTCATGTTTAATCTTGTTTTATCTATACCTCCAGCCACTTTCTGCCCCTCCCTTCCTCCTACTGGATTATTTTTAAACAAATTAAGGACATTTGAAGAGACAACAGGGGAATGAATGAAAGAGAAAAGTCAAAGATGACTGTCTTTTTCCCCCTGAGTTTTTGCCCTTGAGCGTCTCAAACTGTGGTGTTGCCACCATTGACAGAGATGGAGAAGTCTGTAGGAGGGACCATTGGTGAGGTGGAGAGTCTGTTGGGGGAGAAAATTTGGAACTGAGTTTGGGACATGAAAATTTGAGATGTCTAATAGAAGTCCAATTGGCAATGTTGAGTAGGCTGTTGGTTATATGAACCTGAAGTCAAGAAAATAAGCCCGAGTAGGAAATGTAAATTTTGGAGTTGTCAACAAGCACATGATATATAAAGTTAGGAGATTGGAGGGGTGTCTGGGTGGCTCAGTTGGTTAAGCATCTGCCTTTGGCTCAGGTCATGGTCCCGGGGTCCTGGGATTGAACCCCGTGTTGGGCTCCCTGCTCATTGGGAAGCCTGCTTCTCCCTTTGGCACTCCTTCTGCTTGTGCTTGCTCTCTCTGTCAAATAAATAAATAAAATCTTTAAAGTTACGAGTTTGGATAATATTGCCAAAGGGATGAGTACAGATTAAGGAGAAGATGTCCAGGACCTAAGCTCTTGGATCCTCCAATGGCACAAGGTTAGAGGAGGAGAAATCATCCAAGGAAGACTGAAAACGTGTAAATAATGAGGTCAGAGGGAAATCAAAAAAGGATGATATCCAGGAAGCCAAATGGAAAAAAGGGCTGATGGCTTTAAGAGAAGACTAGAGAAAGGAGCAGTGGATTTAGCAACAATGAAACAAAATCATTCAGGATAAGAGGAGTGTTGGTAGAAGAGAGCTAGAGCAAAAGCATAATAGAAACAGCTTCCAAGAATGGAGATACTGGGTAACAGCCAGTATAGACCACTTTTTTGGAGGAGTTGATCTGTAAAAGGAAGAGCTATGTGGTGGTAGAGGGAGGGGGGTCAAGAGAAGGAGAAATAATAGCATGTTTGTAGACTGATGGCAAAGATTCATTCAGTAGAAGACACAAATTGGTGGTGAGGAGTGAGAATCGCAAGAGCAGCATCCTTGAGGGTATGGGATCCCGGCATTGCCTTTGCTGGGATGAAACCCCGGATGGTTCGTCCGGCGACAGTCATTGGCAGGAAGGTCGAGGAAGTCTTGGGTACCAGTGTGGGAGATGGGTAAATGGAACAGTAGGAGCTTGTGGAAGTTCTCTTTTCTGATGGAAACAGGAAGCAAAGCCACGGCCGAATGAGGAGTAAGTATGAAATCATTGTTTAGGAGGGTGGGGATGAGAGAAACAGAACAGTTGCTGGGCAGCAATTAGGTTCTTTGTGAGGTGAATGCCAGTGGGCCTTGCCTTGTTTGTCTTAATAATTATTTTTTAACCAGACTTTATGTATGGGCTTCTTTACAGTAATTTTTGCTTAAAACTTAAGTCCTTTCTAGGTTTATAACTTTATACTGTATACTTTGTAGCTATATCGTTTCATTGAAGAACGTTTTCTTCTGTCATAACTGATTTTTTCCTTTCTGTGCCAATTATTCTGGCTTTTTTTTTACCCTGCACTTTTATTGATTTATGTGCTCTCTTTCCTCTAAACCACTCATTTCCACTCTCACATTTTCTTTTCATTGTTCTTTCTTTCACTTTCCTGATGACGTTTTCAGATTTAATTCTCTACACCAGTGTTTCCAAAGCCTGCCTGATTGTCAAAATCACCTGCGGGTATTTTTAAACATGCAGATTCAGGGACAAAAGCCATGGAAGATTCTGATTCAGTAGGTCTGGGTTGGGGCCTAGTAATCTGTGTGTTGAAAAGGCTTCCTGGGTAATTCTGATAATCAGCTGGGATTAGTGACCACAGCTCTCCATCACCAATGACACTGGCCAGGTCCGAATTCCAAAATGGATTGCAATTCCCCTGGTCGTTTCTGCATTCCCTATAGTCTGTCCACAGCTTAAATGTGTGTCTGTATCTGTGTATTTCCTGCTCTTCAGAATGATTTTTAGATCTCAGCTAATTTCCCTTAATCCATATATTTTATTTTAATCTGCACATCTCCCCCTCCCCCACAAGGGCCCCCTGCTCTTCTTTCAAAGATCAACTTTCATTACATGCTGTCAAGGATAAAAGCAGATGTTCCCTGAAAATTTTTTCCTATAATAAATAACTTTTTGAGGTGTATACTTTGCCTGACTCTAAAGGATAATGTTCCATTTACCTTAGCTGGAGTGCTTTTTTTTTTTTTTTTTTAATAAATCTTAAGGCTAATTTTGTTTACTGTTTATCTTTTAATGTGGAGAGTTTGGTTATATCCTGGTATTTGCCAATAGAGGGTGGGTATCCCTCCCAAGTCTAAAGCCCCAGAATGGTTGATCTCGCCCAATCCAGTATTTTGTTATTTTCCTATGAGATTTCTAGGAGACTTAATTTTTTTAATTATGAGATGCACATATGAAAGGATATAGAAAATAATTTATAAAGTTCAAATCATTATCAAGGGAACACGGAGGAAGCTACCTGGCCTCATTTCCATGCTCTAAGTAAAGGGACCACCCAGGATGCCACTGCCTGTGTCCTTCCCGTTCCTGCGTGCTATGATTGAGAAGCGAGATGATCCCAGTTAATGGAGAAAGGATAGTAGTTGGGATCAGAGAACAGAGAGAAGGCTGGATTCTTGTTTTGCTACCTCAAAAAGTAGTACCCGAAAAGTAGGATTTCTTTCTTTTTTCTTTTTTAAAGATTTTATTTATTTATTTGAGAGAGAGAGAGAGAGAATGAGAGAGAGAGCATGAGGGGGGGAGGGTCAGAGGGAGAAGCAGACTCCCCGCCGAGCAGGGAGCCCGATGCGGGACTCGATCCTGGGACTCCAGGATCATGACCTGAGCCGAAGGCAGTGGCTTAACCAACTGAGCCACCCAGGCGCCCGAAAAGTAGGATTTCTATTCTATTTATTCTGGTTGTTGTAGATACTGCATCTCAAAACTAATGGTACATTGTGTCTACCTGTTTATGCCAATTTCTTGGTGAAGTATTGCAAGCATGTTGTTAATCCAGATTAATGTGCACTGAATTCAGTTAGAAATTCGGCTTTGATGCTTGCAAATGACCAAAGGACTGATGACAGTCCTTGCTTTTAATACTTGTTTTGAAACAGAAACTCTGTTTCCAATACAATTAATCTCTTGCATCTTCTCTTTCCCTATGCATTTCTAGTATTTGTAAAAAATAAGAAGGGGGCGGGGAAGCAGCACTGCCATATTGGAGGCTTGTATTCACGGATACGTGCAGAGTTTACCATGCCACCATGGAAAATCAAGCTAATAAAAGAAAAACATAGTTTGAGGATAAAAGCAGCATCTTGGACATCCAACCAGTAATGTATACAGATCTTTTAGCAGCAGAGAGAGCATAAATCATGTCTCTAAAGGGGGGGGGGATCCCACTTTCTGTAGAAAAACCTGCTAATCACACAGTAACTAGACTTTTTAATTCTAAAGTTTAAAATTTTTGTCAGACTTTGGTTTTATTCCAAACAATTTGAATCCGTTAAGAAAAGGAAAATTACCTCTTACACATAATTCTAAATGTCAGGTTAAAATAAAGATCTCCAAGATATGCTTGTAAAATACATTTTAATTAAGCCACTAATTATGTATTTATATTTCCTCTTGCATGTTTTTCATTTTGGTAACATAGAAACAAAAGATCACAGAAATCAATTTCAGAACTATTTTAGCTACCATGGACCTTTATGGAGGCCACTGTGAAAACGAAGAATTTATTTCCAATAGTACTTGTCATAAATCATGCATGCTTCAGTGGAAGGGGCTGAAGGGAGACCATACATGCCACACTGGCTTGACGAGAGAACAGGACATGAGTTCGAGTTTAACATGTTTAGACACTTAGAACAGAAGACCCCAGATCCTAAATTCAGTGTTGTCTTGTTGTTTTTGTTTCTTTGAGGAAGAGTTCTTCTCAGATGTCTTAGGGAGAACCCTAATGCACGGAAGAGAGGAGAGCAGGGCCGCTCTGATTGAAACAGATCTTGGGACCTTCAGCTGTCCATCTTCCAAATGGCCCTTCTGTGAGGGGCACCACCTCCTGGGAGGCCCCTGGCTTACTGGAATCCTGCAAAAAGTCTCAATTTAGTTGAAATTCATTATTTTGCAAATGCACCCAGGCATACAGCTAATTAATAGATGGGTTGGGCCCAGAATGCACATCTTCTGATTCCTACTTTCTACTGCACAAAGTTGCCTATTTGCAGTTCCTGAAATTAGTTCCAGATCTAGAAATCTCTTCCTTTGAACTAAATAGTGAACATTCTTCGATATTTAAATTAACAGACGCCAGAGAGAGCTACCATATGAAATATATTTGTGAACTATAGACCTTCCAAATACAGGCTAATTTTTGGAAGTAGATTCTGGTTTTCTGTTGTCTCTAATTAATGAGCTTAGAGATAGGTGGTGCTTCTCAAAAATTCCTTCAGTAGACAACGTTAAAAATATTTAGAAATAACAATAGTGACCAGTTTCCAGCACAAACTAGTGGGTGTGGCCGTGTCCCCACCCCCCACCCCTCACCCCACACCTGTCAATTGTCTTCCTTCAGTGCTTCTCTGCCCTACCTTTGAAGCACTAGGATCCTTCAGGCTGCAGGATATGCCCCTGAACTTAGAGATTCCCAGTGTCAGATGAAACCTCCATTGCTTCTTCTCAAGGTCAGAAGCCCATACCCTTCCTAATGGGAAAATCTCATGTTTCTCCCACACCCCAGTCGCTTCTATGTGCCCCAGCTGGTAAAGAGTCTCTCTTTTGCATATTCCCTCCAGCCAAGAAGATTGTACTGAGCTTTCCTTCCTGAGCTAGCTTTTTAAAAGATAGGCATTTTTATATGAATATAAAAAATAGTATTTGGTATGCTCTTACAAATCATACCCCCGATTCTGAGGGTGTAGGCATGTGGATTGTCGCAACACCTGGTTGATCGTCACTGAACTAGATACCCATCTTTTGCTTAATTTTCTTTTCTTGGCTTTTAAAATGTCTAATTCTGACAAAACTAAACCTGTCAAGGTTTATTATTATCTAAAATATGTAAATTCAAAATTCCCTGTGTGAGTTCACTGTGAAATCTGACATTATCAAGTTTACTGGTAAGATGTGTTATCTGGTCTCGATAACACATGTGTAAAATTGTTTCACCAGTTTTTTTTCTTTCTTTCTACCCATTCATGAACACTGACTTTTAATCATTATTTACAACATTCTTCATCGAGTAATAGAATTTAGTTATGTGTTCATCACTAAGCAACCTTGACCAATGTGATTCACTTTGTGAGGTTAGAAGATTGTGCCAGCAAAGTATGATTTTCTTATAAAGAGAGCTGGGAAGGGAAATAGCAGAGGGTATTGAGGTAATAAAAAGTGACATATTGGTGTCACTTCTGAGGTGGTATTTTTCTAAAATCACTTAGCCTTTCTATGTGTAAAGAGATACATATTTTGTTTCAAACTTGAGTGTGCAAGAAATGTCTATTTTGTTTTCTGTAAATCAAATCAAGCCTGTTTCAAGTCCCATCCTGAGAGTTGGGAAATTAATTCTCAGTCATCCCTGGGGTTTTCTACCCTCTTCCAGAAGGACCACATAAAGGGTCTCATGCAGAGAGAATATTCAGGAAAGACTTCCCTGGTTTCCAGTCCATTCCAATTACCAGGACGACTGTCCAAGCCACCACGGTCCCTTGTGGCAGGATGCTTTGTAGAACTTTTGGGGACAGGAATCTTGCCTGGTGCCGGACTCCCTGGGCCTGGGATCCCGCTTCTCTCGATGCTCCTGCTGCTCCCTCCTCAGGTGCAGCCACCCTGCAGAGGGGCCACTGGGGAAAAAAGACGCAGGTCTCCATCTCTTGGGAAACCCACAGCCTTTGGTCCCTTTCCAAAGTCTTGGATAATCTCCTTCTTCCCGTGGCTCTTGCCACTTCTGCTTCTCTTTTACCTGCTAAAGTCTAGAGTTTCTCTCTGTCCTCAACTCATAGCATCATGCCCTCTTTAAAATAAAACCTCGGAAGAGACGTTGTCTTCAGGAGACTAGCACCAAAGCCTTCCCTGAGCTTAGGGAACACAAAGGCTTTTCTCTCTTCCTTCAACCAGGAGCAGGGAAATAAAAGGAGACCAAAATTCAAAGGAGTATCACGATAGAGTCTCCTGTATGATATCTAACACTTATAATGCTCAACATGATGACGTTAGAATAACAGGAAAGTTCTTTATTCCTTTAAGTGTTTTTGGAAAGTTTAAAAAATACCTTTGTCAGTCGCTGATGTTGTGTTGTCATACATATATTTGATACCAATATTACCATTATCCATAGAGTTAACCTTTCAAAGGAACAATGTCAGCCCCACTTCATTTCCTTTTCTCAGTTCTAATCTTGCAGCAGGTGAAGGAGAGAGGCCTGCAGTCTTTCTCCCTGCTGTGGAGAGGAGCAGTGGAGATTGGTTCCATAGGTAGAATGGTGGTTTGGGGATGTGAAATTGTGCAAGGCAGACAAGATGCAGGAGAGCAAGTGAGACCAAGTGTGCAGGGATCCAGGGACCTCCATGCCCATTTCAATCATACTAGTTGTGCTTTTCCACTTCATGTAATTAATGTAAAATTTTGTTTTCATGATGGATTCCATTGTTATAAAAATTGGAAATCCTTGAAGGATATATGCATGTATATACCTGCAACATTTGAAACTCCCCAGTATTTGGAGTTAAAGATCTTCCTTTTTTGATAGTATAATTCTATGGTATAGAAATGAACCTTCCCCTTAAAATACTCTCTTGCTTAATTAATTACCACTTACATGTGAAAATCCCCAAATGATAGGTCAAGGTTAGGGGATAGTATGATTTATTTAGACTCTCAGTTCCTTTTCCGGTTAATAGGATAGCAATCGTAGATAGTTGTTGACATAAATCTTGCTGCTCGTTGTACTATAACTGGGAGTTCTTATCAGTTCCATCACCCACTTGCTCACTATACAGAACAGTACAGTTCATAGGAAGCATTAAGTACTAACCTAAATACTGAATCATGTCTCAACCAGGATTTTAAAAATTAATTCTTTATTGATATGATTTTATGGTTATACTAATCATACATTTATATCTAACTATTGGGTCTTTATATTAAACAAATTACTCAACTTCAATAACAAATTATTATGCAGAAGGTTTTAGAATTCATTTCAGACAACAATGATTTTTAAATTTTTAAATGGTTAGCTTTATTTTATGCCTAGCCAAGTAACATGTTTGCTAGAACATTCATTAGACTTAAGGATTCCATTAGACAAGTTTAATATTCATATTAAATGTTTTGTAATGACATTTATTTTATAATGCTAAGTTTTTACTTTTTAAAAACATAGTTGAGTAAAACTATTTCAGTGTCAGACATTTTTAGTAACAGATATTCTGTTGTAGCTTTCAGAACAGGAAGTTTCTTTTTTAACTTACTCTGCTACTAATATTCTAAAACATAGACTTAAGATCTAGTATTTGTTGTGCAATATAAGCATTAAAATTTTTATTGCTCTTCTATTAGTATCGAATACTAAAATTTGAGTATTCAAGTTTAGAGATGGTTTTCTCATTAGAAAAGTTTGTGCGGTCAATGCGAGAACTAGGACTTCCAACTTTGCTCAGCCAGGACATCCTACAAAAAATAAACAAAAATTAGCATATAATGTGTATATCAGGACATCCTACAAAAAATAAATAAAAATTAGCATATGACGTGTATATGGGCTAGCTAAAATGATCCTACCCCAGGTCCCAATGGGAGTTTACTGTAACTTTTGCATCTAATGTGAAATAAAATTTTGTTACATTGTATACATCATGTATATATCGGAGTTTAATACATAATTAAATATGGACAAAGAAAAGCTAATAGCAAATTAAGCACAATAAACTGATGATTTCATATTGGGGTTATTTCCCCCCTCTTAAAACATCCAAAGCCATTATAACCTAGCTCTCATATGTAAAAGGATTATATTTTTACAAAAAGATAAGTAATAATAATTCATCAGTTTTTTCTCATTATCCAGCACATGGTAGATCTCACACACACACACACACACACACACACACACATTTGTGCAGACTAAAAGAAAAAAATGAAAAAAATGTATAAAGAATGTGATTTTCCACAAACATTAAAATGCAATTAGATGAACATTTTCTTATCTATTCAAAAAAACCATTTCTTACTACATATATTATCAAAGTGACTACATTAAAGGGACAAGTTAAATGCTCTGAAACTATTTCTGCTTCTGTAGTGCATTGGTTTTTCTTTATTAGCAAAATATCTGTGTCTAATTTATGCCTTTGGGTACTTCTCTGAGATGCTTCCTATACAATTCAGGCATATTTTAATATTGTTGACATTTGAGATATTACTGTTAAAGATTTTTCCAGACTTTTTCTACCTATTAACAATTAGTTGCAACAGATGACAGATTAAGTGGGACAACAGATAAACAATATGAGGCAGTTTTATACAAGTGATGGCTGCTACCCAGCTGTTGCTGTAGAAATAGTCAGCAAGTTTGCTCATATCCCCAAAGTTCATTCAATGCGAAGCTAGTTCCACACTCAACTGCGTAATATAGTAACAATCTTATATAACCTTGAATTACAAGTATTTTCTAGGCTAAAGTCATCTGATTAGCTGAAAATTACTCTTACTCAGGCTAGAAAATTCCAATGACTCAAATTGCCATTGTAATATTTAACCCTTTCTTTGGCTCTTATGACAGTTTGGGGTAAGGTAAAATTTCATGTTTCTCCTCCTTAGAAGCTAAGCCCAGTAACACATCTTACTTTCTTCAATTCAGTTAAAATCTTAAAAGTTGAAATTGCATGTGTTGAACAAGAAAATTCAGTTATTATAAAACGGAGCCAATGGCTTCAATTTTACTAGTCCTATCTCCTTGAAATCTTCTCTGAAACAGAGACTAGAAATAATAAAAGCGAAAATGTATTGAGCACTGTTTGCTCAGCATTGTGCTGAGCTCTTTACATAGACTCTTAACTCTGATCCACACATTAACCCTGTACATTATAGTCCATAGAGAGCAGAAGAGTTACGTAATTTGCTCAGGGTAGTAACAGTGGTGGGGGTGACGACAAATGGTCAGATTCTGGAGATGTGTTTTGAAGGTATAATCAATAGATTTGCTGACAGATTGGACATGGTATGAGGAAAAGAGAACTGAAGGATGACACCAGAGTTATTGGTGAAAAACTACTTGGTTGTGGTCGTGATTGACTGAAGTGGAGAGACTGTGAGAAGAGCAGATTGGGGGTGGGGGAGAGATCAGAAGTTCAGTTTTGGAATGTTGACTGAGATAACTAGTAGACATCTACATGAGATGTTGTACAGGCAGTTGGATCTTTGGCTGGAGGAGATAAAGTCAGAATTTGTCTGCAGGTGGCCAGTACTGAAAGTCATAAGATTGGATGGCATCACCAAGAAAATGAATATACAAAAGGGAAGAGTTCTGAGGATTGTACTTTAGGTTAGAGCACCACAAAGTTCAGAGCCCAGGAAGCAGAGGAAGAACCAGCAAAGAAAAGCAGCAGCATCCAGAAAAGCTGCAAGGGCATCCTGTCCTAGGAGTCAGATGCAGCCCTCCAGGAGCAAGGAGGGATCAACAGGGTCCCTGCAGCTGGCAGTTCAAGGAAGGTGAGGACTGAGAACCATTGCATTGGTAACACGCTAGTCACTGATGACCTCGCTAAGAACAGTTTTGGTGGAGTGAAAGCTGTATTTAAATGGGCTAAAGAGAGAATGCAAGGAGAGCAATTGGAACCAGTGAATCTAGGACCAGTACTAATGGCTCCATGAGTTGGCAATGACTAATCCACCTAGGATGATAACTTAATGTATTAAGCTAGTTGAGAGCCTGACTACCTACTTGTAGCTGGTCTTCAACACCATTAAGAACTTCATCAGCCAGAAGTATGGCCAAGGAGAAATCTATGCCACTGGTAGGGGCAGAATGGTTGTGCTGTTAGGGAATTCAGCTGTCTTTACACTGTGTGTAAAGTGGAGGGCCACTTTGTTCCATGGCCCCAAGCATGGAACCCCTGTTGCTAGGAACCATCCTGCCTGACCTGCCTACTTACCTAGGAGTGTTCTGGTCACCTGTCACTTTGCAAGCCCTAAGACTTCACTCATGTGCTACTCCTGCAGTCAGCACTTTATAGGTGTGGCTCAGGTCTGGAGATGGCAGATGTAGGAGTTCTAGCTAAAGTGCTGTAATTTCACCTCTTTGTTTCACGAAGGGTATTAGTTAAGAACCACATAATCAAACAGTACCTGTTAATTCATTTCAATTCAATAAATATTTAAGTAGCACTGTATGCAAAGCATATCCTTGATACTGGAATGCATACACGGATATCTAAAAGGAGGTTTCTTCCCTCAGTAACTCACAATCTAATGGAAGAGTTTGGAGAATGATAAAAATATAATTCAGAATGTGATGAGCAATGTGATTTTAATATAAAGGGAAAGGAATTGGATGGGGTTAATTTCTAGACAAGGTACTCAGGCACATCTTTGTGATAGCAGTGGCATTGAAGCTAAGTTTTAAATACTAGAGAAATTTCCAAATGTTAGAATAGGAATGCCAATTTAAGCATGGCAGGAAACCAAGAAGCATTAGGGAAAAAATTAATAATGTTAACTAATTAAAAATGTAAAACTTTTGAATGGTCAAAAAATGTCTTAAGCAAAGCCAAAACAAACAGCAAACTGGAAAACTTATTTGCAGGTTTCTTACTATACTAAGAACACTTAAAAATCAATACATAAAAGATAGTCATCTAATAAAAAATGGTCAAAGAACATAAACAACAGATGAAAGGGAAAGAAATATAAATGGCCAGTAAATATGTGCAAATATTCTCACTCTTACTCATAATTTTAAAAATACAAATCAAGCAAGAATGAGACACCATCTGTTACTTAGGGAATGGCAAATATTTGAAAAGTTGATAATATCTAATAATGACAGTTAAGGTGTGGGAAAAGAGGCACTTTTCTGGATTGTTGATGGGAATGCAAATTTGTACAGCCTTTCAAAAGGGCAATTTGGTACCACTTATCAAATTTTTAAATGTCCATGACTTACAGTCTTGCTGTCATAGAGAGGGGAGTCTGGGATACAGACTTTGCGATGGACTAGTTCCTAGGGATGCTCTCAGGTTCAAGAACTGTGGGAGGCAAGGAAAGTAGACAGGATTGGAATGAAGGAGAAGTTGGGTGAGATGCAGTTTCATTGAAGACCTCAGCCGACACATGAGGAACTCTGAAGCTGGGAAGACCCTTCAGCATTGTCCCAATTTACAGTGAGAGGGAAGGGTCTTTATATCCCCCCACCATGAGCGAGTCATTAGAGAAGAGCTGCCCAGAGAAGGAGATGTGACAGTTAGTGTGGTGACTTCCTTCTGCTGAGGCAACTCCTAAAGTGGGCTGATGCCTGGGGGCCACCTTCCACCAGCATTCCCAGCATCTGGAGAATAAGTCCTTCAGTCCTGAAAGGGAGTCTGAGTGGCACATCTCAGTACTACTGCACATATTCTCACAAGTGGGCAGAGGGAATGAATTGAAGATGCAAGACAAAGAAGTAGTAATTGGTGGGACAAGGCTCCAGGGCAGGTTGGAACAAACAGGATCATTAAGTAGACTCATTAGGTTTAGAAATGAGGACACATCTCTGTACAGAAGAGAAGGAGTCAAAAAAATGAGAGCAACTTGGATGTGAAGAGGTATTGGCATAAGATAACCTCCATTTTCTTAGTAAAGTAAGAGGTACAGTAATTTACTAAGAATTAAGGGAGGTAAGGTAGGGTTGAGGAATTAGAGTGAAAAGATGTTAATAATTGCTATGGAAGTTCTTGATGATGAGCAGGGAGAGCAGTTGAGGGTGACCAGATGGCCAGAAGCAGAATACACGCCTGCCTGCCTGCACTGCACTGTGCTTTCTTAGACACCTGTCCTACAAGCATAGTGGGACCAGTGGGGCCAAGGATCAGTGCTTGGGCCAAAGGCTTCTCCATAGGGACATCCATCCCATCTTAGGGGCAGAGTTAACAATTCAATCAGATGTTTCCTAGAGTGAACAATGGAAGGCAGGACTCCCCATCCGCCAATCTGGAATGGACTTCTCTTTAGCCAGAGGCAGAGCTGTGGTCTTAGGTTTACTAGAGGGAGGTGAATAAACCATTTCATGGGGCAGCCTCCAATTTTGGTATCTTTGTATTTCTTCTCTTGGACTGGGCAGATCCTCTAGGGAAGGTGTGTCCAATGTCCCACCTACAGTCTATCAATTTGGCTCTGTGTGTTTTGGGAAGAAGGGTAAGGCCTCAATATTCACTGTGTAACTTTAACTGAACACCTGTTTTCAGCTGTGCCTAGGAGACCATCTCTAGAGCATGAAACTCCGGCTTCCACCTAGGTGGGCAGGGAAGCTACTCTGAAGTGTAGGGGTGAGAGAGAATAGCTTATTAAACAAATCTTAAATCCTTGTATTTTTGACCCCACCTTTCTGCCCCCTTCCAGTGGCCTGAGCCTTGGGGGGTTTCCACTGTGTTAAAAGGGCCATTTCTCTGCTTCCCCCACTGGACCCTTACCATTCAGGTCAGCGTGACCACTAGCTCTTCTGCTTTCTAATTTCCAAAGTTTTGTTGCCCTGTCTTTCAAAGTTTTGTAGCTTTCTCGCCCATTCTTTGTTCTTGTGGGTGTTTAAACCTTTTAAAAAAAATCAATTTTACTCACATTAAGTGGGGTTTAGGTGGGAGCAGAAGTAAATGCATATGTTCCAAATGTAACCTCTTTAACTGAAAGTATGGCTTTATCCTTTATATTTAAATCTTTAATCCATCTGGAATTATGTGATTGCATGATATGAAAAAGAGGTCTTAATTTTGAATGCATAGACATTTTCCCCAGAACAACTATAATCATAGATTAAGTCTGCGTGTATGCCTGAATATTTTTCTAGACATTCTTTTTAACTCCATTGATACCTTTGGTTAATCCCTAAACCAGCATCAAACTATATTAATTCTTATACCCTTAGAATATATATTAATGCTCAGCAATCCCTAAACTTTCCCACCCTGTAAACTAATAATTCTAATTGTCCTTGTCTATCTAGAGGTCTACTAGATTTTAGCATAATTTTGTCTAATCCCTTCAAATCCCCTTTTAAATCTTAAAATAATTCAGAAAGAACTGGCATTCTAACATTTAATCTTGTCATCAAGAGTAAAAATTTTCCCTGCTTTTGTTCAAGTCTTTATGTTCCTCATCAAAATTTTGTAGTTTACTTGATTCAGGTCCTATTTCCTGATAATACTTAAATATGTTCTATTTTTCTTGCTATTTTGAACAAGATGCTTTTTAATGGTCATGTTTCTAAACGGGTACCTAGGGAAACTAGTAATGTCTTCATTGTAATCAGATGCCTTACTGAAGTTCCTTAGAATAGTTTTCTTTACTTTGGGGTTCCTAGGTAAACTACCCTATGTAGTTCTCCTGGATTTGTTCTGTTAATCCATTTTTATCACCTTGGTTGGATAATTGCAAATTACTCTTTACTGTAGGCTATCAAGCCACATTTCGACTATTTCCGTGGCTTCGAGAGAATCGCCTTAGTATGTAAAGAAAGAATCATGAACAGTGTTCACCCAGCAAGGCGGGCCAGCATACATGGCTCAGGCTCCAGCATATTTTATCTATTAAGTTAGTAGACTCAATAAATACTGAATGGATGGTTGGATGGATGAGTGAATTACATTTGCTTGAGTGACACTGAAGTCTAATTTTCTGCTGTAAATTTCAGTCTGCTTTGTATGTGTATATCTTTCAGATATTTTTAAGAAATATCCACTGATAGGCTTAAAAAAAACCAAAAAATAAGAAGGCTCAACAAATAAAAATGGAAGGATAAGATGTAAAGTGGAAAATTCTATTAACAGGAGTCCTGTTACTTGATGATCGTGTTCTCCCTTCACTCTAATATATTTTAAATGTTGTATGTAGAGTTTTTGAAAATGAAACTAATTTCTATAGTGTTTCTTTTTACCAAAATCATGTTGTCCTTAACAATGAAGTAATATAAGAGGGAATTTCATTATAGATGCATCTCTTACATGTTTGATGAGGATTATACATAGTTGTAAGAATAATTTTTGTGTGGAATGGCAAAAGACAATGATATTGCTTGTATGTTAAGTATTCTTCACGCCATCTTTGCATAAAAGAAAATGAATAAAACACGGTGCTGGTAAACATTAGATGACGGAGGAAAAATCTATTCATTTAATAAATTAACTGCGTTGTGTTTTTCCATTCCTGCTCAGGCAGGGACCAACTATGGGTCCCCTCAGGGTTTCCACGGCATGCTGATTCTTCGGTGCAGATGGCACACATTTAGCTCTCAAGTATAGTAAATGCCACACATTTATGGCCTCAGCAACCAGCAAAGAGGCCAGCTGTGGCCTTTTAAAATGCACTCAGGTTTCTACCCTCCTAGAGACCCTTTGCTGACTGCCCCTATCTAAAACGGACCCTGCCCCCCACTATGGTGTGCATCATGCGAATGATCACATTCTGTAATTGCTATGTTTATGTAATGCTTGATGTGTTCACTACGTGCCTCCTCCACATTAGAATGCAAATTCTAAGCAGGCAGAGTAGGAGTCTGACTCACTATTGCCTCCCCAACATCTCGCATGATGCCTGATGACAATGGGCACTCAATAAATACGATACATAATGAATGCATCTTTGTCACCTGCCTGCCTTCCAGTCTATAGCTTCCATGCATGAGAAAAGCGGGCATTTCTAGGGTGCTCCACAGTCCACACACAGAAGGGAGCCCTGGGCACAACCTTTTAATTCTGATTTTATCTCACATGAAACAAAACACTCCCATTTTTTACACACTTTGAAAGGTAAACAAAGAGTTGCTCTTATTACAGAGAAATGAAAAAATTCATGGCAGTCCCTATGAAATAACATGAGTAATGACTATATTCATCCTCTTAGAGGAAGCTGGAGGTCTGTGAGTCTGACCTAATAACCTGGATGTAAGCATGTGAACCAAGTTTATTTGTGGAATCTGTTCACCTATTTTTGCCAGCCCCCGAATGTTATTACAACTCTTGTCATTTTAGGTTTACTCATTATATAAGAAAGCATGGTAACTGACTTCACCCAGAACACAGAGTGACTATTAGAACAGCCCCAGAGGGCCAAGTCTATCCTGCAAACCCAGTCACATGACCTGCCGCCATTTAAGTTCAGGGCACAGTTGGTTGTATATCCTCAGATATACAAAAGTCTTTAGACATTGTTCTTAGTATTCCAAAAATGTACAAACACCTGCTGTCATAGTTGTAGTCAGGATTTTTAAGCTTTTTAAAAAGAAGAGTTCTTTCTCCCAACATAATCTTGCATGAAAGCCTGATTCTTGTAGAAGTGAAGTGCTTCTCTGAAGCAAGGGAATGGTTGGGGGTGAGGTGCAGAACCTCCCCTTCAGGCCTCTCTGTTTCCCAACTCTACCTGGAGCACCTCTGGGGAAACCCAAGGGCTCTCAAGAGCCCAGTGTAAAAATTGCCCTATTAACCTATCACTGACAAGGATATAGGGAGTGGAATGGATGGAGAATCCATCATAAGTACAAGTAGAAATCAACATAGGACTGTCTCTTCTATTACTCAAGTCGTTTAGTGTTTCCTACAAAATGTAGTAAGCTCCTGGCATGATAAGAAAAATTCCATTTAACTAATATCCTTCTTGAAAAAAAGAGGTGGAATTAAAGCACTAGAAAGCCAACACTATTAATAATTCATACCAGTTCTATTTCCTGGGTCTGAAGTGGGGCAGAATAATCCTTTTGGATATCTCTGCAGCACTGGTGTAAAATGTAGACCATAGCAAGAAAGCAGACAGTAAGAGACAGCTAATGAATCAAAAGCAAACGTGGTGCATGCTGGAAAATATTGAGTTGCCTGTCCATTTCAAGCTTTTAAACTAGCATTAATAATGGAAGGAGAGTACATAATATTTTTGTTATTCTCCTTTCTTAAGCATGTTTCTTATTCAGGTACATGTAAACAAATAATACCATAGACTTTTTCATTATTGATATAAGCTTTTTAATGGTATTTTACTATATAGTTGACCCTTAAACAACATGAATTTGAACTGCATAGGTCCACTTATATGAGGATTTTGTATAGCACAGTATTGTAAATGTATTTTAATAAAATTTCTAGCTTATTTTAAGAATATAGTATATAATCAAGGGCACCTGGGTGGCTCAGTCACTTAAGTGGTTGCCTTCAGCTGAGGTTACGATGGGGGGGGGGTGTCCTGGAATTGAGCTTGCATGGGGCTCCCTGCTCAGCAGGGGAGTCTGCTTCTCCCTCTTCCCCTCCCCCAGCTCATGCGCTCTCTCTCTCTCAAATAAAATCTTAAAAATATATAGTATATAATCTAACATACAAAATATGTGTTAATCAACTCTTCCTGTAATCAGTAAGTCTTCCTTCTGGTCAATAGTGGGGATTAGTTTTGGGGGAGTCCAAAGTCATACGTGGATTTCCAACTGTGTAGAGGGTTGGCACCCCTAACCCCCCCATTGTTTAAGTATCAACTGTAATGTCGAAAATTTCTGTCATCTGTAGTCCATGAACAGAGAAGAGTTCAGTGATTTTCAAGGGAATCCCAGCACTTGCATAATTAACCTGAACCCAGATTACTCCTCTTTAAAAGGGGGTTAGCCCTTACCTTACTGAGTTACTGAATGATTTAAAGAGAATGTATAGAAATTGCCCGGTGCAACATCCCATACACAGTAAGCCCTTAATAGCAGTTATTGCTGTGTAATTGTTCTGTCTTTGCCAAGGATGGTGGAGAGCCTCTTAAGTAAGCTCTGTGATGGTCAAAGTCACATACTTCTAGTGCAATTCCACTAGTAAAACCTGTTGGAGTTACTGTTCTGCTGCAGGGGGAAAGGGCAGGTCATTCCATCTCCTCAGCTAGGAGAGTCTGGAAGAGCTCCCCAGGATTCTGAAAACGAGACAACTGGATCAAAGGGCCTGGGAGTAGAAGAGGCAGAAGTAGTGAGGGCATGACCTAAGCCTCTGGCTGCACTGTCAGACCACCATTGTCGGGTCAGCCAAGTGACAAATACCCTCTCCTTTCTGTTTTATGGAGGGGAAAGATGAGAGTGGCACAGTGGTATGGAGGTGGACTTTGGGATCAATTCTGCTTGAGTGCGAATCAGCTACCACTTCCCCACTGGCCATGTGGGGCAAGTTTCTTCAACTCTCAGTGCCTCCATTTGTAAAATGGAGAGTACATTGCCTGCCTCCAAGTTGTTACTGAAGATGAATAGGGTAAAATGCAGAACCTAGTACACACTCCATATTTAGCTATTGTATCAGGGTGCTGTAGCAGGTCAGAAAACCACCTTAGCTCTTTTAGAAGGGAATTTGGTCCTTACAAAATCACTAGGCAGGCTGGAAGAACATATTTAGATTGGGCCTGTTGGAGCAACTCTGTAGAATTGGTTGTTAAAGAGTAAAATGTTAAAACTGAGATTCTCCGCAAATATAAAACGACTTGTGTCAAAGATTTCTATTCAATGCATTAATGACAGAACATCTTCCAGGTTCTATCTGGCTCAAAAGAAAATTTAGAGACTCATACATATGTAGACCTAGGTGTATATATACATACATACAAGCAGGGATGCTGAACTCATCTGGCTAATAGAGGTCAACTTGGTTGAAATTCTATAGGGCAGGACTGTCCAACAGCTATAATATGAGCATCTTCTAGGAGCCATATAAAAGTAAAAAAGGTGAAATTCATTTTGACAATTTTTTTTAGTTCAATATATCCAAGCTATTATTTCAATATATGATCCATACAAACGATTAATAGAAAAAGCGAGCTATTTTACATATTTTATATTGAGGCTTTGAATTCTGGCATGTATTTTACACTTACAACATATCTCAATTCAAACTTGCCACACTGCGAGTGCTCAATAACCACATATGACTAGGGGCCCCCATATTCGTGTAGTTTTAGAGCAGTAATAAAAAAAAAATGGGATTACATTTTCTTTAGGGCAAAAGTCAATTCTCTATCTACCAGAAAAAAAGCAATTTGCTTTGCTATGAACAAGAAGTATTTGCATTTCTTTAGTTTACTACAAGTAAATTTCTACCTTAGAGTTGTAAAATAGCCTAGTTAGTAGAAAATCAAAGGTGCACATCTGTATAGAATCAGAAAATTCCTGAAAGCTACCCCTCGACAATACCCAGAACTTCCCTGAAAGACACCCCCTAATCTCCACTACTAAGTCTTGGACAATTTTTTGTGTGACAAGCCCATGGGGGGAACTGCTGCAAATCAGGAGGCTGTCACCAAAATCACTGCATTAATGAACATGCTACCCTAACTGCACTCCAGGTATCAGGAAGTCCCACCAGGATGGCTGGCTCCAGAGCCACGTGATATCTGCTAGATCCTCACACCAACTAAATGGATGACTCGGGCACCTCTGCTGCTTCTCTTTCCACCTAGATCAGTTTCAAGTTCAAATTTCACATGTGGACCTCTGATGGTTGAAACCTCCATCACCTTTGAGGCTCTAGCTGCAAGAGAGTCAGGGAAACATGGTTCCTAGCTCTCGTCTGCAGACAAGGAAAGGCACCAGAAGGAGTGTGGAACCGTGATTGAGCAAGGCAACGTACCATGTCCACCACTGCTATTATTCAGTTAACAAGAACTGGATGAACTTCTACTCTAAGGGATACAGAGATGAGAAGTTTTGTTTTGTTTTGTTTTTGTTACTAATCTGTATGGTAGCAACACTGTTGTGGGCTCTATCGGATCTAGAGTTCTTCTCAGCACTAGAACAGAATTCCGAGGAACACAAACATTGAAGAGTCAGGTGGAAAAGGAGAAGAAGGCAGAGGACAAGTCGAAGGAATGACCAGAGAACAGGGAGATATCCACAAAGTGTGGTGTTAAAGAAAACCCAGGCCACAGAATATTTTAAGAAGGAGAAAGAAGTCAACCTCCAGATGCTGCTGAGACCTAAATAAAATCTGAGCTGAAAAATGCTTTGGGGACCTTAGCAGGATCAGCCTCAGTGACGTGGTGGGGGTGGAAGCCAGATTTAAATGGCTTTAGGACTGAGGGGGAAGTGAAGCAACGCAGACAGCAAGAATAGATCAATCTTTTGAGCTGTCTCTGAGGGAGAGGAGAGATACAGAGGAGCTTTATACATCTTTAAGGTTTTGTTCTTGGCAAGCAAGCCTGCCTCGATCCTGAATTCAATGCCTTCCAATATTTATGAGCGCTTTGTCTCAGAAGAACAATATTTGAGGAGGATTGTTTTAATAACACACAGTCTAGGGCGTTTTCTATTCCAGATATGTTAAAATCTACTCCTACGTGAAGCCAAATGAAAAGCGAGTTGGCCAGACTCCCCTGTATTTTCACCCCCTCACCCTGACCTCTCCACTTCCCCAACCCAAAAAAATGCTCACAAGCAAACTGAGTGTTTGGGGGGATGCTATTAGCTGATAGTGGGCTACTAGATAGTTTAGAGCCAAACTCTGACCCACCCAGAGCAGAGGTCAGTATTTTATACATTTTTTTAAGCCTTGTTCCTGGCCCCATTTTATGTCCCCACCCTTGTTTTCTGTTCTTTTTCACTTTTAAATGTACGCTCTCTCATTACAGTTTTACATTTTCTGACCAATCACTTTAAATCATGTGGGAACCAAGTGAGGTATAAACACATAAAACTGAGGGGTTTTTTTTCTTGCTGATACTGTTTCTTTGATTTTATAAAGGAAATTATTGGAAAGGAGGGTAGAGATTTATTTATGGAGTTTTGCTTTACCATCTACTTTACCAGATACTTTTCCATTAAAGCAAGGCATGCGACGTTCTGAGGTCCTAAAAATCTGTATCTTTAGGGCAGTGGTCTCAGTAGCTGGCTGCCAATCTGTCAATGGCCCTGAACTTAGGGACTAAGAGCTCTCAGCGTTGGCCCTGGGGCAAGGGCAGCTTGGAGTTGGGGGGCTGCCCTGAACAGAGAGGGGCTGGGTAGGGCAGAGACCTTGAGCGTGGTGCTGGGTGAGAGCCCCACGCAGCGCTTTCCTGGGGCTGCTGGGGAGGAGCATCAGCTCTCCCCGGCCAGGCCAGTGCTGGTCTAGGGGAAGTCTCACGGAGAGGGGTGTGCACAGGCTTTAAAGACAATTCATGAAGCATCTCCCTGACAGTCAGTGAAAATAACTTGTGCAGAATTCAATCTAAAGAATAGTTCAGAGGAGAACGGAGAGGCAGGCAATAACACAAGAGCCACTGGAAAAACAAGAAATTTAACAGGTGGAAAATGAGAAACAAAAACGTTAATGGAAAGAAGACTGTCCAGGTGTCTTTTAAGGGCATCACCTGTGACCCAGAGCCTATCACACTACATGTTGTTAACCCTAAAGATGGGCGCTTTCAGAATGCCTTTAAATATTCACCAAGAAGTCAAAATACTGAAACTTTTCTTTATTAGGATGTTTCATAATTAGGGAAATGGCTTATCTTTTGAAACTCTCAGGGTTAAAAAAAAAAAACTTTTTAGATTCTCATTTTCCCCTAGAAAGGTATTTATTCTTTAAATCCATGTGACTCAGTTTATAGGGAGGCTCATGATAGGATGTAAGAACATCACTAAAGTGTCTCACTTCATAGGTGGCCACCCACGAATGGTACTTGGATATTATACTGAGTATTTTTCAGCACTAATATATTCGATGCACATAAATTTCAATCTGTATTAAGAAATTCAGAAAGTAGCCATTTCCTCTCAAAAGGTTTTCCTTTTTGTATTCATAAAAATATATGCCAGTTGATTTCCTCCTTTTACAAAAATAAAGAACAAAACAGAAGGTGAAGGAAAAAAATACGTATCCTCCTAACATTAATGTTTTTTGCAGATAGTAAAAAAGTTATTGCTAAATCCCAATGAACACTTTGGCCTAAATTTTAAAAACTAAAATTGCATGTATTGTTGTCACCTTAGTAACAAAATTTAAATAGTGTGTGCTTGCTAAATGACTTTAAACGGTTTTATTTTTCATAAAGAAATCTTATGAATAGCTTGATGAATCTTAGGCAACTTGAATATATTGATAATGTCCTTTTATTGGTCTATCTAGTGGGAAGTGAAAAGGGCAAAGAACAGATTACAGGCAGAGAGGGGGAAGGGAGAAGATTTAATGGAAGGCGCTGAGAGACCGGTAATGATCCCTCTCTAAAGTAAAACTCTTCATCATTTTACTATTGCATTCTAAGATGTGCTCAGTTTCTCTGACACCATAATAAAATGATCAAAGAATGTCTACTCACCAGGATCAAAATGCAATTTAATTAATTATATCTCCCTCTTCTGAATCGAAAGCTTCTGAGAGAGTAGATGGCTGTCATATTTAGTTTTCCAAATGACTTTTAGATAAAGCCACTCAAACTGGGCATATAAACCCAAACTCACCAGAGTGATATGCTTGCATTTAAAGAGAATTAAAAATCTGAGGTTTCGGAAGTTACAGTCACAAAGCTCAAGTCAGAAGATAGGTCCCACTGTGGAAGAAACTGGCCTCCCAGACATTGGGTCTAGAAAGTGCTCTTTGGGCCTGGCAATCATCCAGATGAGGACTAATGTTTGGAAGCCTCTTCTAATTAGACACTCTTTCCTGCTACAGTGAAACTTGGATCAAAGAAAGAAAGAAATTAGCTAGCAGCTTCCTCTAGAATCCTATGAGCCATCATTACCTTGGTGGAGACGCCAACAGTCTTCAGTGGTCTAGGAAATTGATCCTAAAAGCTTTCTCTGAAATGATCAGGTTTAGAGGCACAAATAAATGCTAACCAAATTCATAGATCAATTTATAAAACAGAATACCCTGTATTGATTTATATTGGGCGCTGTATTTGTCAAATATATCATCCATTTGTGCAAGAATTTTCCAACTGAGGAAGCATGCTAAAACGGAATTACATTAGATTGCTTTCTCCAGTCTAGGCATATTTTGGTTTAGAGAATCTATACGGATATTACTTTCTTCCCAAGGAAACACTGAAGAAGTGATAATATAGTTCCCCTTTTTACAAACTCTTCATCACCTGCTGCTTTTCACTTAGCATATCATTGCCTCAGACAAGTTAATGAGGCTATGGTTTTCTTTACGCTTACCTTGTTCCTGTCCTGAGCACATTCCCTGGTCACCTGGATTACACTAAAGCACATTCCAGGCTCTTTCTAGGACAAGGAAAAACCCATCCCTTTACTGCACCATATTTACAAACTACATCTTAAGGAAGAAAGAGCTGATTTTGTTTCCATTTTGAAAGGCAACATTTCTCTAGGTTTGGAAAAGATGAAAGAAGCGAAACCCTTTCTAACCAGAGGTTGTTGGTGACTGTAAGAATGCCCTTTGCCACAGAGAGAAATATTCAGAAAGGGAATGCACTGAAGGGTCCTAGTCCTCTCCATGACGATCAAGCAATAATACTGTCATGGCAGCAAATATACTCAGTGTTGTGTGTCAGGGAATGGGTCCATTACCATGGTTGCTACTCAAACTACCCTTGAACATAGAGGCTTGAAACAATATTTATCCTGCTATAAGTCTGCAGTTTGGGCAGAGAGAGCTCAGCTCTGCCACACTCCATGGAAAACAAAGCTCAAAAGCGGAGGAAAGGAAGAACTGGAAGGCTCAATCGCTCACAGGTCTGGCAGCTGAGCCTGGGAAAACCCAATCAACTACAGTCTGGAATGGCCAGGGCTCCTCAGGCTCTCCAGCATGGTGGCTTCAGAGGAGCCAGACTTCTTACACTTGAATCAGATCAGGAATCCAAAAGCAAAGTGTCAGAGAGAGAGAGAGAGCCAGGTGGAAGGTGCTTGTCTATTCTAACCTAGTCTTGGTAGACACTCAGTGTCCCCTCTGCTGCATTCTGTCTGATAGAAGCCAGTCACCAAGGCTCATCCATATTCAGGGGCAGAGGATGGCAAAGAATTTGTGAGCTTGTTTTAAAATTACCACAATAGGGGCGCCTGGGTGGCTCAGTCATTAAGTGTCTGCCTTCGGCTCAGGTCATGATCCCAGGGTCCTGGGATCGAGCCCCATGTGGGGCTCCCTGCTCAGTAGGAAGCCTGCTTCTCCCTCTCCCTCTACTGTTCCCCCTGCTTGTGCTCTCTCACTCTCTGTCAAATAAATATTTAATAAAAATAATAAATAAATAAAATTACCACAATAACTTTGTATAGCTGAAGATTTACAGGAGAATATACCATTTCGTTATTTACTCATTCATTCAACAAATACTTAATGAGCTTTTACCATAAACTAACTAAACCTAGCCTTCTTAAAGGATTCTAGCCTGAGACGACTCATAATTGGACATGACTTATACATCAGGAAGGATGTATTTTATTTCAGGCCTGTCATATGACAGTTTTCAAACTAGCACAAAATAACGGATGATGACAATCATCCATTTGGAGAGGAGTATAATCTCAGCAGCATAAATGGGTTTTTATTAGAACTCATTAAAAACCTGAGAAAATAGAAGTATAAATCTTCATTAGAAACAAATATATTCTAGAAAATTTATTTGGTGAACAAATTTGTGTAAAAGCAAATCGTCTTTTCTACTAACTTTATACGTTTAGTGATGAATATATAAGTTTTCCTTGACTTCCTAAATATTCCAAATAGCCTAGTATGTAAAAGGAGGATTGTTCTCTCATAGACAAAAGATAAAATATGGACTACATAGGTGAATGTATTGGATAGGAATAGATTCAGCTGTGAGGCACAGTGACAGTGGCTTGAACAAGGGAGATCTTCACTTCTCCATCATGGAAGGAAGCCTGGAGGCAGATAGTCCAGGACTGCTGTGACTGCTCAAGGACCCTCAGACATCTTTTCAGCTTACACTCAGCTAGCTCTGGGATGTTGTCCTCATCTGCCTCACCCAAGATGGACACTAGAGCTCCAGCCATCATATTTGTATTCTAGGCAATAGAAGGGAGGAAAGGCAAACACGGGGGCCAAGAATGTGTGTCTTGAGGTAAACTGCCTTAAGGTATAGTTTGTAAACATGGTATAATAAGTGAATGTTTTCCAGAAGCAGCCACACAGTACTTCTGATTACATTTTATTGGTTAGAACACACTACAGAAGAGACTGAGAAATGTAAGCCATGTCAACTTTATCCTGAGTGGCCACAGGCCCAGTAGAAGTCACTAACATTACAGTAGAAGAAGGGGAGGACAGTTCCTAGAGGGCAGCGAGCAGTCCCAGCCACAGTGTGGAAATCAAGTGCTCTGTTTTGCACATGTGAAGCATAAAATGCCTCTTAGACACTCAAGTAAACAATAGTATATACGAGTCTGGAATTCAGGGGAAAGATGAACCCAGAGTTAAAAATTGGGACCTCATTGGCCAACAGATGATGTTCATACCATGGGGCCAGATGGCAACCCCTGGGGAAGGAATGGAGACAGGGAAGGGAAGCGGTCAGTCAGAGCGGCCATCAGCAGAAGACACCGAGAGGACACGGTGGGAGACATGGGAGGAGAACCAGGAGACTCTGGTATCCTAGAAGCCAGGGGAAGAAAGGAGCTAAGGAAGACAGGAGTATCCACAGCTTCACAGGCTGCAGGGAGTTTAAGTAACACAAGGCCTGAGAACTGATGACTGAGTTCGGCCAGAAGATCAAGGAAACCGGATGTGCCCGGTTACAGTGCAGAGGTGGAGGGCAAAGCCTGCTGGGAGGGGCTGTAGGGGACCTAGGAGGGGGAGGGGGTACAAACCAACACTATCTACAGCTTTCTTCGGGAGAGGTGCTGTAAAGGGCAGTAGCTGGAGAGGAATATGGGATCCAGAGAAAACCTTTAAAAAACATGATTGTAGATAATGGAACATATTTGTTTATGGAAATGAACTAACAGAATAGCTAAAGGTGATGATGTGGAAGAAAAGGATAATTGTAGTAGAAAACCAGGGTCCAGTGTACAAGTGGAGAGATGAGAAGAGTGTATAAAAAAGATAGACACAGAGCTTAGACAAGAGAATAGGGTAAGAGATAATGAGAGAAATCAAGGAAAAACACATGGTGAGTGGATTCTGGCAGTGGAATCAAAGAGCAAATATTCAAAAGACAAAGAGGATTCATCTCAAGGACCACCTGGGGTAGACTGGTGGTGGCTGCCTGGGTCTCTGTTGAGCAGACCGGGAGAAGCCTTATCCAGCTCAGTGGGAGACAGTGCAGTGATCAGTGATGTGCTCCCCAATGTTTAGTAGCCTACTTTTGAAAGTGTGTTTCTTTTATTTTTTTAAGTAATCTCTATGCCCTATGTGGGGCTCAAACTCATGACCCCAAGATCAAGAGTCACATGCTCCACTGACTGAGCCAGCCAGGCACCCCCAGTAGCCTACTTTTCACATTGATACTTTTTCATAAAGTTTAATCATACTATAAGTACTGTTGTAATATTTTCCACTTAATATATGAAGAGATTTTGCTTTTATGTCAATGGATCAATCTCTACATCATCTTTTTAAATGTCCCTCAAATCTTAAATTATATGGGTGGACCCTATTGTACTTACATCCTATGGTTGGAAACTCAAGTTGTTCCAATTTCAAAAAAAATATATTTACTTGTAAAACTCCTCCTACTAGATTACACAGACCTTGTGATCTGGAAGGCATTGTGAAGTAGTCGTTTAAAAAGATGGGCTGTTGAGCCAGAGCCTGATTCAGTCCTCTGGGATTCAAATGACTGCTACCTTAGTTCCTAGCTGTACAGTCTTGAAGTTACTTATCTGTGCCTCAGTGTCTTCATCTGGAGAATGGGGTTAATGATATTTCTACTGTATAGAGGTGATATGAAGATGAGAGGAGATATATAAAGCACTAAAGACTATGTTTAGGGCATGGAAAATATGCAATAAAGGTTAGCTTGGGGCATCTGGGTGGCTTAGTCAGTTGAGTGTCTGCCTTTGGCTCAGGTCATGATCTTAAGGTCCTGGGATCAAGCCCCGCATCAGGCTCCCTGCTCAGTGAGGAGTCTGCTTCCCCCTCTGCTCTCCCTCTCTCTCAAATAAATAAAATCTTAAAAAAAAATAAAGGTTAGCTTGTGTAATTGAAGGAGATTCATGGGGAGATGATGTTCAATAAGCCTGTTGAATAAATGATTTGTACACAAGATCTTAAGTAACAATATTAAAAGGTTATAATCCTAGAAAACACTAGGAACACTGATTTTCTGTTTCCCATCATCCTTGATAGGATTTGCTAGTCATTTATTGTTGAGGTTGTTTTTTCCAAGCCCCGATCCCCACCCCCAACAGACATGGGAGTGTAACTCATCTTGGAATACAGTTGTGTTCCAAAGGAATTTGAGAAAGATTTGGAGGACTTGGATATTCTTCTGAATTGTTCTTTCATAAGAGATTTTGATTTACCATATACGTCAAGTTTTGGAGGCAAAAATACTCAAATTAACATAAATTTCATTTCCAAGGGAACTGGGGTGTCCTGAATAATGAATTATGAATAAAGCTACATAAAATGAATAACAGTCACTTCAGCTCCTTTGTGGAAGGAGATAGGGTATAAATAAGTAAATGTATAAATGAAAATAAACAGTAATGAAGTTTGCTAATTATGTTGCTTGCTTCTATTATAACTCCTTCATTCTAAAGAAGGAAATAATTAGTGGGTAGGGTACAATTACTATTTTTATAACTCTTGCTTGTTCAGACATATTTAACTGAATTTGTGTAATGGGAAAAAAGTAGAACTCAGTCAAACATTTTCTATAATCCTCTAGGTTTCTCTGTCACTTCGATCTGTATTTAACTCCTTAGGAAATGGTCCCACAGTCAAAGTCTCCTTCCTGGTGCTCCCACTGGGAGTTAAGCCACTGTCATTGAAGAGAATATGGTTCCGATTTTGTCTTTTTCATTTTACTTCATGATACCAGAGCCTACAACCAACTTCTACATCACAAAAAATTGAGCACTCGGGTTTCACCAAACTCTGGCTCAGGTGACTTCTGTCATATGATGTCTTCACCATCTAGTTCCAAGAAAATGGAGACTCTTAACCAGCTGAAGTTTGGTCTGGTCCCCAAACTCAGCCCACGCCTTACCACTCCTGGGCATTATTAGGCTAATCATGTGTACCTCTGAGCCTACTGATTGAGACGGTTGTATCCACAGAACGTCCACGGACAGTGCTCTGTACATGTGCACTATAGTAGCGCCCCTGATTTACTTGGTACCTGGTGCTTACTTTGATGAACGGAATTAAATAAGCTACCTGGATATGATTTAGCAATCCCATTCCTGGGTATTTCTCCTAAAGAATTGAAATAGAGATCTCAAAGTGTTATTAGCAATCCCACCTTCACTGCAGTACAATTCACAGTAGTCAAGATACAGAAACAACCAAATGTCTGTTGACAGATAAATGGATGAATGGGTCAAGAAAATGTGGTATATACTTACAGTGGAATATGAATCAGCCTTAAAAAAAAAAAAAGGATAAACCTGAGTACATTATACTAAGTGAAATACACCAGTCACAGACTAATACTGCACCATTCCACGTATATGAGGTATCTAAAATAGAGCTAAATTCATAGAATCAAAAAGTAGAATGATAATTGTCAGGATCTGAAGGGAGGAGGAAATTTCAGTTAAGCAAGATGAATGCATTCTAGAGATCTGCTGTACAACCCTGTACCTATCATCAACAATACTGCATCATACACTTAATAAATTTAAGAGGGGAGCTCTCATGTTAAGTGTTCTTCTACACACACAAAAGTTATCTGGCATCCAAAGCACCAGATTATATCCAATTGTCAGGAGAAGGGACTTGAGCCCTGATTTCTGAGCTGCAGTGACAAGGTTAATCATAACTAGATTCTAATACTAAGTCACCATGACAGAGACTAATCAGGCATTGAGTCAAGGTAATAAACTGGAGTCAGTAACAGAGTGTAATGAACTTTAGTGCTCTGCTATTTTCAGAATGTTTTTGATTATGTTATTTCATTTCAACCTCCAACATCTCTCTCAGGAAGATATTATTTCCTTTTACATATGAAGAGACCTAGGCTCACAGAGATAAATTCCTCTCCCTCTTGGTGATGTCTCCTTTTCCACTTGACTTTTAAACACTTCCCCCCCCATGATACTGATACCTGGTAGATTCCTTTCCAACGATTATTAAATCAATAATGCTAGCCGTTTAATGGAACATAAACCCACTTTCCAGTTACCATCTCATTTCTGTTTTTCTCTCAATTTTTTCTTTTGTGTCTTAAGAGTAAAATCTGTTCAACGCCTCTTCCCTACTCCTCATTAACTCTTCAACCCGTAGAAACTGGCTTTTAAGTCTACTCCTCCACTAAAGCTGCTCTCAGCCAAGTTATCAGAGATCTCCGTATCACTCAATCCAATGCATCATACATTTGTGCTGTTTTCTTACTTGACATTTCTCCTCCTCTCAGCCCTAGGCTTCTGGGACACCCCACTTTTGTCTTCCTCCCACATCTCCAGGTGATCCTTCTCAAGGAGAGTTCCTCTTACCTTATTAAATCCTTACTTACTTCTGATCTTTAGGCTTCTGCTCCTAATCCTCTACTCTCTCAATTTCTATCTATTCTTTGAATGATTTCATCTAAACTCAGATTTAATACAAAAGCTCCAGATTCATATACTCCTCTGCCTACTGAGTGTCTCCACTTGATTGTACCATATCTACTTCCACCCACTCCTCCCTTACCAAAGTGCTCTTCCTCCCACATTCTGAAAGTTGACAGAACCTGGGGAGTCACAGACTCTCAACATCCCTGCCTCGTCAGTCAGCCATGTCCTGTTGATTCTAGCTGTCTTTCATCTCTCCTGTCCATTTTTATTGCCCTTGACTTACATCAGGCTCTTCTCTACTTGCCAGGAATACAGGTCAAGATTGGCTCTGAGGCTTGGGGCCATTACTTAGCAGGTGCAGTGAAAAGATTATGAGATTTGTTACCTTTCTATTACAGGGTTTGGCTCTGAACAACTCCTATTGCTGGGAGATTAGGGGCAGGGAGGTGCTTGCTCAGGAATGGAAAATTATCAACCATAACGTTTGCGTTTCATCTTTATGATAGTTGAAATTTATCTTAAAATAGCCACTAAAGATGCAGTGTCCAATGCAAACCAATGACCAAATAGTTGTTAGAGATTTACTCTGTCACCTGTGTTGGGTATCTGGGTTATGAAGACAAATATGGCATGGTTTCTATACCCAACAAACTCACGATCTAGTGGGAAAAGCAAATGATTAGAATTCAGCGTGATAAATGGCATAACCAAGGAATGTGGGAAGCGTTGTAGGAGCATAGGACAGTTTTCATTCTGCCCTTATTGCAGTAAGAACATAAGATGGTGGAGGAGGGAGTGACATCCTGCCTGAGGAGGAAGAGTAGCGCTTCCAGAAGATGTGAAAACGCTCTCTCTCACAGAAACTTTAAGAGACTGTGGCTCTACATCCTGACAGTGGGGATCTGGGGAATTCAGCCAGCTGTTTTCTCAAGTTACACAACCGAGGTGATTCCCAA
Organism: Neomonachus schauinslandi; assembly: GCF_002201575.2. NCBI lineage: Eukaryota > Metazoa > Chordata > Mammalia > Carnivora > Phocidae > Neomonachus > Neomonachus schauinslandi. Next base: position 65,846,828 of record NC_058412.1, read on the forward strand.
TCTCTACCTCTCTAAAATGAAAAGGCTGGTTTGAATCAGAGGCTGGCAAACATTTTCTATAAAGGGCCGGATAGTAAATGTTTCGGGCTCTGTGGTCCATATAGTCTGTCACAACTACTCAACTCTGCTCTTGTAATGCAAAAGCAGCCATAGACAATACATAAACAGATGGGCCTGGCTGCATTCCAGTACAACTTGATTTACAAAAACAGGCAGTGGGCTGGATTTGGCCTATGGGATGTAGTTTGCCTAGGCTTTGTCTCAATGACCTCGAAGATGCATTCTAAATTTACCATTCTATTGGTTCGTGAAACGGTAGTTCTCAAAAACTTGATATACTTGATATTTTTTAAATATACTTTTGTTGAGGCTGGTGAGCTCCGTAAGTTTAAATCAAATTAAAATAAGATTAAAAATAAGATTTGGGGTTTGATTTCTTGTGGGTCAATTAGCTTCTCTGTTCCATGACCACAAACCACACTGGGGACTTGAGCAGATTCCTGGTCCTGCCTGGAGTCAGGTAGAGCCATGTGACCAGGCCAATGCCAGCCTTTCTTGCTTCTAAGAACACCCCCCCGCCACGTGCTCCACAAATGATGGCACAGCAGCATCCTCTTGACACATGTACCAGCACTACTGAGTCCATTTCAAAAGAGCAACTTATTTTCAAGAAAGGTTGTCAATGTAAAAGCAGGCTTTGGGCATCTAGAGGTCAATAGAAATGTCTCATCACCTTTTTATTAAACCAAATTGGTTTTTATGGCTACTAAACAAAAGAATGGTACAAAAGCAAGCTGTATACACATTAGCTAAAGCAGAGTCAGCCAACTACATGGCATGGATACCAACAATCCTCCCCACCTCCTCCCTTTCCTCTGGTAGACATTACTAATTAGTTCTAGCACTTTCCCCCCACAGAACCTGGATGTGTTCCCATAATTCTTCCAAACACACGGAACCAGGAAGCTACACCAAGGTGACTGGCATCGCTGTGCTAGATTAAATCTATTGTCCTATTGCAACAGTTAGGCCTTATTTTTCCTATCATCTTCCCTTCCTACTACCAAGTTACTCTTATTAAAAAAGATTATATAAAAATAAAAGATAGGCATACAACATTGAATACAGCAGCTCTAAGATTCAACAATACAAAATTGAAGCTAGTGTAAATCTCGTATAGCAGGTAGGAGTATAAATCAGTAAAAACTGCTTATGGAAAAAAACTCGGCATTGTTTATTAAAAGCCGTAAAATGTGCATACCAGTTGGGTACTTGGGGCTTCATTTTATTGTTCTTTTTGCTATTGAGTGTTTCAAACTTATCTATATAAATACTTTAAGTGTTTTTAATGAAGATAAAAATATCACGGTAGTTGGTAAGTGATATATTACATAAAAATAAAATCTAAATTAAGTACAGAAATGAGATTCTTCAATGTTGCCTTATTGTGGAAGGTTTTGTGCCTGTGATTATTTAGCATATGAAATTAAAAAACAAATTCTACTATTGAAACCATTTTACTAGTTTCCTAACAGGCATGCTAAAGGATTTATACAAGCTTATAAATGCATGAAATATTTCCTGAAAAATAAATGGAAACCACCATAAGTAGTTACTTCCCAGGAGGAAGAACAGAGCCTTACTCTTCACTGAATATCCTGTTTTTCCTTTTGAAATTTTGTACATCCTGCACCCATTGTCTAATTAGATAAATAAAATGTGACTCCATGATCCCACTCCTAAAAAATTTATCATAAGGTAATAATTGAGAACTAGGTAAAGATTTTACCTCAAGGATGTTCACTTATACAACAAGAAAATATTTCAAGCAATTTAAATATCTAATAACTAGGAACTGGTTAAATAAATTACTATATTTTCATATAAAGGAATATAGAAGATGAATTTTTACTTATAAAGATATTTGTAATACGGTGTTAAGTTTTTTAAAAGCAAGTTACACAACAAGATGTATAGTATGACCTTAGTTTTATAAGAAAATGTATATGGATGGGAAAATATTTGAAAGATGTGGGGCGCCTGGGTAGCTCAGTCAGTTGTGTCTGCATTCGGCTGAGGTCATGATCCCAAGGTCCTGGAATCAAGTCCCGCATCAGGCTCCTTGCTCAACGGGGAGCCTGCTTTTCCCATAGCCTGCTGCTCCCGCTGCTTGTGTGCTCGCTCTCAAATAAATACAATCTTAAAAAAAAAAAAAAGATGTGGGGCTCCTGGGTGGCTCAGCTGGTTCAGCAGCTGCCTTTGGCTCAGATCATGATCCCGGGGTCCTGGAATGGCGCCCCTTGTTGGGCTCTCTGCTCAATGGAGCCTGCTTGTCCCTTTCCCTCTGCCTGCAGCTCCCCCTGCATGTGCTGTGTCAAATAAAATCCTAAAAAAAAAAAAAAAAAAAAAAAAAAAAAGGTGTACATCAAAGTAATAATAGTAATCATCTCCTGAAATCTGGATAGTTTTTCTTCCTTTCCTTTTTTTGTTTACTTTCCAAGTTCTCCGATAAATATTAATTTTAAATAAAAGATTAATGCCTAAGTGAATAAAAATAATTTTTGTCTTGGGTGCCTGGGTGGCTCAGTCGTTGAGTGTCTGCTTTCAGCTCAGGTCATGATCCCAGGGCCCTGGGATCGAGCCCCACATCGGGCTTCCTGCTTTGCGGGAGGCCTGCTTCTCCCTCTCCCACTCCCCCTGCTTGTGTTCCCTCTCTTGCTGTGTCTCTGTCAAATAAATAAAAGCTTTTAAAAAATAAATAAACACTACCTCCCCCTTCCCCAGCCCCTGGCAACCATTCTATTTAAAAAAATAATAATTTTTGTCTTTTCTTCCTGTGTGAAAGAGCAATCTGAACACAGAAATATAAAATTTGGCTTTTGTGATCAAAGTCAAAATCATTACAAAAAATGCTGAAATTTTATTGACAATGTCTCTTGCAGGGGGCACAGTGATATCCAGAGTTAGATACTACCTAATAGTTTACCAATGATATCAAGCCTTTTCAAGATTTAGTAACTCCAACTGGTAATGTCAGGAATGATTTTCCGCTTGTGTGAAAAATAACTTTTGTAATATTGAAAACTGTTAGACTAACATATATAGAATCTGTAATTAACAAATGAGGATGGTGGCTGAAATACCAGACATTCTGAATGGGAGACTCATATGGATTAAATAGGTTATTGTGGCCCATGGATGGATGGTGAAGGGTCTTGTACCACGTCCTAGGGATTTGGACTTTTTCTATAAAGACACAGACTGGGTTTATTTCAGAATGAAAACTCAAAGTGCCCACAGAGGGAGTAAAAATTAAAAACAGAGGACCCTGGGGCATTTTCTAATTGCAATTTCTTTAATCTCCCCTACAAGGATAGAAAGGGCACACTAAAAGCTATTTGTTTAAGAAAAAAAAATATCGATAAACAAACTCATAGCTACAGCTATGTACACAATTAAAATATATATAGTTAGGGATATGCTTAATGTTGCATTTTATTGTTTGACTAAATCTTAACTAGTAAGAAATTATATTAAATTGGAACTTATTTTGTCCTTATCAAATACTCTACACTAGGTACATCAAGTATAGCTTAGATGTTCATTATAAATCAATACATGCTGACATTCCAAGTTCACCTAAATGGAATTCACTTAATGTTAGATTCTACATATCTGCTTTATCATTTCTAAGAGATTAATATTCCTTAGAAAGATAAATGTTAAATACAAAGCCGATCCCCACTCTGAGAGCCATCAGTTTCTCCCCATGAGACCCTCGGGAAGCACATCCCCGAGGTTGCCAAAAGAAAGTACTAGAAAATTTCCCCATTTCATCTTATTCCAAGATTTTTAGGGAAAACGTTAAAAAAGGGTTTTCTTTCTACATCTAATACCAGAAGCTAGAAATACTCAAGCAGTACTAGTTTCCTTTCAAAATTAAAACTGTTGAAAACATGAGATTTTCACCTCTAGCCAACAGTCCCACAGAGCTAATGCTTAGGCTCCTGTGGGTGGGAATGGCAGAGTGAGGCACATGACAGAGGAGGAGGTCCAAGGAGTCAGATGTGACCGGAAAGGGGTACTTGGATTTAGGTTCACATTGTTTGGGTTCTCTTTTAGAGAATATAGTTGAACTCCTACAATTTAGGGGCTTCCATGAAATTTAACTTGAATAAATACAGACGAGCAGCCCCATTATAGTCAGCCAATGGAGCTGGAGCATTTTAACTCAAGGTCAAAAACCTTATTGGAGCATTTATTTAGACCAAGGTTATTTAGGTGAGAAGGTCCTCATCTTCTTTCATACCTCACCTTGCACAGAACTGTCAAATACCACTAGGAAGCCTGAAGCAGTCTAGAGCATTCAGGACCACCTCAGCTCAGGTTGCCATGGCATTTTCTACAGCTGAGCCTTGTGCCTTCCCTTTCAAACTAAAATAACACTGAGAATGTAAAAAATATCTACACTGTGAATAAGTTATTACCAAAATTTGATTAACACGATGTTTACCGTTTCCTCTTCTGGGACAATAAAGCTAACACTATTACAAAGTGGTAAACAAAACAAAACCACAAAAAAATCCTGAAAGGAAAGACATTTGTGACTTTATTGCCTGTTTCAGGTTGCAACTGAATGCAGATATTTTGGATAATAAAGGATAAGGAAGGGACATCTGGGTGCCTCAGATGGTTAAGTGTGTGCCTTCAGCTCAGGTCATGATCTCCAGGTTCTGGGATCAAGCTACACATTGGGCTCCTGGCTCAGCAAGAAGTCTGATTCTCCCTCTCCCTCTGCCTCTCCCCCGCTCATGCTCCCTGTCTCTCTTAAATGAATAAATAAAATCTTAAAAAATAAATAAATAGGATGGCGGAGGAGTAGGAGACCTAAATTTCCTGTGGTCCCAGGAATTCAGCTAAATAGGGATCAAACCATTCTGAACACCTACGAACTCAATAGGAGATGGAAGAAAAGAATAGCAGCAACACTCTGGACAGAAAAGCAACCACTTTCTGGAAGGTAGGACGTGCGGAGAAGTGAATCCGAGGCGATATTTGGGAGGATAGACAGCAGAGGAGGGACCTCCGTCTGCCACTAGGGGCAAGTGATAGAGCCGCGGAGCACAAAATCCGAACTTTTAGAAGTCGGCTTCGCTGAGGGATGTCGCTCCAGTGGCTAAGCAGGGGGTGGTACCCTCGTGGGACAGTGTGGTCTCAGGACCCTCGGGGTCACAGAAAGACCAGGGATGCCTGAGTGCGGCAGAGCTCCCAGGTATCAGAGCGGGGAAGCCGGCTGCAGAGACGGAGCCGAGGAGTGGGCTCTCAGCTCAGGGTTGCCATAAACCGTGATCTGCGGCACAGTCGGGCCACTGCTACTGCTCCTCCAGCAGGGACCCAACAAGTGGCAGATCTGGGGAGACTCCCCTTCCTCCCCCCGGGAGGAGCGGCACGGGAGCACACTGCAGGGATCTGCTGGGTTTGGAGACTCCACATGGGGTCGGATGCCAGAGATAGAAACACTCAGTCACAGGCCGGGTGAGCACGGAGTGCGGCCGGAGACAGGGGAGATGGGAGTGACTGACTGCTTTTCTCTGGGGGCTCACTGAGGAGCAGGGCCCCGAGTTCTCGGCTCCTCCGGGGCAGAGACTAGGAGGCCACCATTTTCACTCTCATCCTCCAAAGGTGTATGGAAAGCTTGCAGGGAACAAAAGCTCCCGAGAGCAAACCCGAGCAGATTACTTAGCCCGGACTGGCAAGGGTGGGGCAATTCCACCTCCGGCAAAGACATTTGGGAACCACGGCAACAGGCCCCGCCCCCAGAAGATCAGCGAGAACAGCCAGCCAAGACCAAGTTTACCAATCAACGAGAATGGCAGAACTCCATCCCTAGGGGAATACTGCACATAGAATTCATGGCTTTTGTCCCCTGATTCTTCAGTCTTTCAAAGTTTTTTTTTTTTTTTTGAATTTTTCTTTTTCCCTTTTTCAACCAACATCTTATCAATCCCTTTTTAAAAAAAGGGATTGATAAAAGTCGTTAAGCGTCTGCCTTCGGCTCAGGTTGTGATCCCAGGGTCCTGGGATCGAGCCCCACATCGGGCTCCCTGCACCGCAGGGAAGCCTGCTTCTCCCTCTCCTACTCCCCCTGCTTGTGTTCCCTCTCTCACTATGTCTCTCTCTGTCAAATAATAAATAAAATCTTTAAAAAAAAAAATCTTTTTTAGTTTTCATTTTTAGAGTCATATTCTATCCCTTCATAGTAGTTAACCTTATTTTTGGTATATATAAGTTATTCTCTCTTTAAAATTTTGGGATACAATTTCTTCTAGCAGACCAAAATACACCCTAAATCTCTAGTGTACGGCTTTGTTCTAGTCTCCTGCCTGATCACATTCTTTTTTTTTTTATCCTCTTCTTCTTTCAACCAACTTCTTATCAATTCCTTTTATAAAATCTTTTATAATTTTCATCTTTACAGTCATATACCATCCCTTCATCATATTTACCCTTATTTTTGTACATATATAAGTTTTTCTTTCTTTAAAATTTTGGGAGGCACTTTCTTCTAACGGACCAAAATATGCCCAAAATCTAGTGTGTGGCACTGATCTATGCACCAGCCTGATCATATTTGATCATATACTGTTTTTGTTTGTTTGTTTGTTTTTATTTTTCTTTTTCTTTTTTTTCTTTCCCTTTCTTTTCCCCCAGTCTTCTGATTTGTTTAGTGTATATTTTCTGGGGTCGTTGTTACCCTGTTAGCATTTTGTTCTCTCATTCATCTATTCTTCTCTGGACAAAATGACAGACGGAAAAAATCACCTCAAAAAAAAAAAAAAAGAACAAGAGGCAGTACCGACTGCCAGGGACCTAATCAATACGGACATTAGTAAGATGTCAGAACTAGACTTCAGAACGACGATTTGAAGGATACTAGCTGGGCTTGAAAAAAGCATGGAAGATGGGCACCTGGGTGGCTCAGGTGGTTAAGCGTCTGCCTTCGGCTCAGGTCATGATCCCAGGGTCCTGGGATCAAGTCCCACATCAGACTCCCTGCTTCTTGGGAGCCTGCTTCTTTCTCTCTCTCTCTGTCTCTCTCTGTGTCTCTCATGAATAAATAAATCTTAAAAAAAAAAAAGACTGTGAAAAAAGCATGGAAGATATTAGAGAAACCCTTTCTGGAGAAATAAAAGAACTAAAATCTAACCAAGTCAAAATCAAAAGGCTATTAATGAGGTGCAATCAAAAATGGAGGCTCTAACTGCTAGGACAAATGAGGCAGAAGAGAGAACTAGTGATATAGAAGACCAAATGATGGAAAATAAAGAAGCTGAGAAAAAGAGAGAGAAACAACTACTAGATCATGAGGGCAGAATTCGAGAGATAAGTGATACCATAAGACAAAACAATATTAGAATAATTGGGATCCCAGAAGAAGAAAGAAAGAAAGAGAGGGGCAGAAGGTGTATTGGAGAAAATTATAGCAGAGAAATTCCCTAATTTGGGGAAGGAAACAGGCATCAAAATCCAGGAGGCACAGAGAACCCCCCTCAAAAATCAATAAAAATAGGTCAACACCCCGACATCTAATAGTAAAACTTACAGGTCTCAGAGACAAAGAGAAAATCCTGAAAGCAGCTCGGGAGAAGAGATCTGTAACCTACAATGGTACAAACATTAGATTGGCAACAGACCTATCCACAGAGACCTGGCAGGCCAGAAAGGACTGGCATGATATATTCAGAGCACTAAATGAGAAAAATATGCAGCCAAGAATACTCTATCCAGCTAGGCTGTCATTGAAAATAGAAGGAGAGATAAAAAGCTTTCAGGACAAACAAAAACTAAAGGAATTTGCAAACATGAAACCAGCCCTACAAGAAATATTGAAAGGGGTCCTCTAAAAAGAGAGAGCCTAGAAGTAACACAGACCAAAAAGGAACACAGACAATATACAGTAACAGTCACCTTACAGGCAATACAATGGCACTAAATTCATATCTTTCAATAGTTACCCTGAATGTAAATGGGCTAAACGCCCCAATCAAAAGACACAGGCTATCAGGTTGGATAAAAATACAACACCCATCAATATGCTGTCTGCAAGAGACTCATTTTAGACCCAAAGACACCCCAGGTTGAAAGTGAGGGGATGGAAAACTATTTACCATGCTAATGGACACCAAAAGAAAGCTGGGATGGCAATCCTTATATCAGACAAATTAGATTTTAAACCAAAGACTATAATAAGAGATGAGGAAGGACACTATATCATACTTAGAGGGTCTATCCAACAAGAAGATCTAACAATTGTAAGTATCTATGCCCCTAACATGGGAGCAGTCAATCATATAAGGCAATTAATAACAAAAGGAAAGAAACACATCGACAACAATACAATAATAGTGGGGGACTTTAACACCCCCCTCACTGAAATGGACAGATCATCTAAGCAAAAGATCAACAAGGAAATAAAGACTTTAAATGACACACTGGACCAAATGGACTCTCAGATATATTCAGAACATTCCATCCCAAAGCAACAGAATACACATTCTTCTCTAGTGCCCATGGAACATTCTCCAGAATAGATCACATCCTAGGTCACAAATCAGGTCTCAACCTGATTTGATCCCAAAAGATTGGGATCATTCCCTGCCTATTTTCAGACCACTATGCTTTGAAACTAGAACTCAATCACAAGAGGAAAGTCAGAAAGAACTCAAATACATGGAGGCTAAAGAGCATCCTACTAAAGAATGAACGGGTCAACCAGGAAATTAAAGAAGAATTCAAAAATTCATGGAAACCAATGAAAATGAAACACAACTGTAAAACAAAAAACAAAAACAAAACAAAACAAAAAAATCTTTGGGATGTAGCAAAGGCAGTCCAAAGAGGAAAGTATACAGCAATACAAGTCTTTCTCAAGAAACAAGAAAGGTCTCAAATACACAACCTCACCCTACACCTAAAGGAGTTGGAGAAAGAACAGCAAATAAAGCCTAAACCCAGCAGGAGAAGAGAAATAATAAAGATCAGAGCAGAAATCAATGAAATAGAAACCAAAAGAACAGTAGAACAGATCAACGAAACTAGGAGCTGGTTCTTTGAAAGAATGAACAAGATTGATAAACCCCTGGCCAGACTTATCAAAAAGAAAAGAGAAATGACCCAAATCAACAAAATCATGAATGAAAGAGGAGAGATCACAACCAACACCAAAGAAATACAAACAATTATAAGAACATATTATGAGCAACAATATGCCAGCAAATTAGATAATCTGGAAGAAATGGATGCTTTCCTAGAGATGTATCAACTACCAAAACTGAACCAGGAAGAAATAGAAAACCTGAACAGACCTATAACCACTAAGGAAATTGAAGCAGTCATCAAAAATCTCCCAACAAACAAAAGCCCAGGGCCAGATGGCTTCCCAGGGGAATTCTACCAAACATTTCAAGAAGAATTAATACCTATTCTTCTGAAACTGTTCCAAAAAATAGAAATGGAAGGAAAACTTCCAAACTCATTTTATGAGGCCACCATTACCTTGATCCCCAAACCAAAGACCCCATCAAAAAGGAGAATTACAGACCAATATCCTTGATGAACATGGATGCAAAAATTCTCACCAAAATACCAGCCAATAGGATCCAATAGTCCATTAAAAGGATTATTCACCACGACCAAGTGAGATTTATCCCTGGGCTGCAAGGTTGGTTCAACATCCGCAAATCAATCAATGTGATACAATAATCAAAGAAAGAACAAGAACCATATGATCCTCTCAATAGATGCAGAAAAAGCATTTGACAAAGTACAGCATCCTTTCTTGATCAAAACTCTTCAGGTTATAGGGATAGAGGGTACATACCTCAATATCATAAAAGCCATCTATGAAAAACCCACAGTGAACGTCATTCTCAATGGGGAAAAACTGAGAGCTTTCCCCCTAAGGTCAGGAACACGGCAGGGGTGTCCACTATCACCACTGCTATTCAACATAGTATTGGAAGTCCTAGCCACAGCAATCAGAAAACAAAAAGAAATAAAAGGCATCCAAATTGGTAAAGAAGAAGTCAAACTCTCACTCTTTGCAGATGATATGATACTTTATGTGGAAAACCCCAAAGACTCCACCCCAAAACTGCTAGAACTCATACAGGAATTCAGTCAAGTGGCAGGATATAAAATCAGTGCACAGAAATCAGTGGCATTCCTATACACCAACAACAAGACAGAAGAAAGAGAAATTAAGGCGTCAATCCCATTTACAATTGCACTCAAAACCACAAGATACCTAGGAATAAATCTAACCAAAGAGGCAAAGAATCTGTACTCAGAAAACTATAAAATACTCATAAAGAAATAGAGGAAGACACAAAGAAATGGAAAAATGTTCCATGCTCATGGATTGGAAGAACAAATATTGTGAAGATGTCAAAGCTACCTAGAGCAATCTACACATTCAATGCAATCCCTATCAAAATACCATCCACTTTTTTCAAAGAAATGGAACAAATAATCCTAAAATTTGTATGGAACCAGAAAAGACCCTGAATAGCCAGAGGAATGTTGAAAAAGAAAACCAAAGCTGGTGGCATCACAATTCTGGGCTTCAAGCTCTATTACAAAGCTGTCATCATCAAGACAGTATGGTACTGGCACAAAAACAGACACATAGATCAATGAAACAGAATAGAGAGCCCAGCAATGGACCCTCAACTCTATGGTCAACTCATCTTCGACAAAGCAGGAAAGAATGTCCAACGGAGAAAAGACAGTTTCTTCAACAAATGGTGTTGAGAAAATTGGACAGCCACATGCAGAAGAATGAAACTGGACCATTTCCTTACACCAGACATAAAAATAGACTCCAAATGGGTGAAAGACCTAAATGTGAGACAGGAGTCCCTCAAAATCCTAAAGGAGAACACAGGCAGCAACCTCTTCGACCTCAGCCGCAGCAACTTCTTCCTAGAAACATCGCCAAAGGCAAGGGAAGCAAGGGCAAAAATGAACTATTGGGACTTCATCAAGATAAGAAGCTTTTGCACAGCAAAAGAAACAGTGAACAAAACCAAAATACAACTGACAAAATGAGAGAAGATATTTGCAAATGACATACCAGATAAAGGGCTAGTATCCAAAATCTATAAAGAACTTATCAAACTCAACACCCAAAGAACAAATGATCCAATCAAGAAATGGGCAGAAGACATGAACAGACATTTCTGCAATGAAGACATCCAAATGGCCAACAGACACATGAAAAAGTGCTCAACATCACTCGGCACCAGAGAAATCCAAATCAAAACCTCAATGAGATACCACCTCACACCAGTCAGAATGGCTAAAATTAACATGTCAGGAAACTACAGATGTTGGCAGGGATGTGGAGAAAGGGGAACCCTCCTACACTGTTGGTGGGAATGCAAGCTAGTGCAGCCACTCTGGAAAACAGTATGGAGGTTCCTCAAAAAGGTGAAAATAGAGCTACCATAAGATCCAGCAATTGCACTACTGGGTATTTACCCCAAAGATACAAATGTAGAGATCCAAAGGGGTATGTGCAGCCCGATGTTTATAGCAGCAATGTCCACAATAGCCAAACTGTGGAAAGAGCCAAGATGTCCATCGACAGATGAATGGATAAAGAAGATGTGGTATATATATATATATATATATATATATATATATATATACATACACACACACAATGGAATATTATGCAGCCATCAAAAGGAATGAAATCTTGCCATTTGCAGCAACATGGATGGAACTGGAGGGTGTTATGCTGAGCGAAATAAGTCAATCAGAGAAAGACAAGTATCATACGATCTCACTGATAAGAGGAATTCTTAATCTCAGGAAACAAACTGAGGGTTGCTGGAGTGGTGGGGGGTAGGAGGGATGGGGTGGCTGGGTGATAGACACTGGGAAGGGTATGTGCTATGGTGAGTGCTGTGAATTGTGTAAGACTGTTGAATCACAGACCTGTACCTCTGAAACAAATAATACATCATATGTTAAAAAAAAAAGAAGAAGATAGCAGGAAGGGAAGAATGAAGGAGGGGAAATCGTAGGTGGAGATGAACCATGAGACACTACGGACTCTGAGAAACAAACTGAGATTTCTAGAGGGGAGGGGGGTGGGGGGGATCGGTTAGTCCCGTGATGGGTATTAAAGAGGGCACGTACTGCATGGAGCAGCGGGTGTTATACGCAAACAATGAATCATGGAACACTACATCAAAAACTGATGTAATGTATGGTGATTAACATAACCTAATAATAAAAAAATAAATTTTAAAAAATAAATAAATAAAAAAAAGATAAGGAAGCCACCAGTGTTGGTCTTTACTGGGGCAGCACTAATATGTTGCTGTGGTTCTCATCCTTCTCCTTTATAACCATGTTAGGCAAGCTCTTCTTGGTTTATGTAATATTTTCTTTTCCTGCAAATACTGTAGCTCATTAAAAAACAGTTTGATTCATTATGGCTTTTCCTCCCTAGGCTTCCTTTTTTATAAAAACCCAGTTAAAAATTGTTTGATATGCTAAGTAATTTCCAACAAAAAATGTTTATTTTCCCCCAGATAGGTCTTTTAGTTTCAGAGAACAATAATTGTATTGTCTCACTATGATGCTGGTTTTTGTGAAGCTCAGGAGACAAAGCCAGCCACTTGTGCGTGCTGCAAATTGCTGTTTTTATTCCAAAAATAAATTTTGTTAACTAGTGGCCATGCAGGTGTTCCCCCCTACCCTCTTTGGCTGGGGGTAGTCAAAGGAACAGGAGGGTGGTTGGGATACCTGCTCAGAAGGTTTCGGACATAAAGGTATAGAAATGTTAACTAGAGACTTCAGTGAGATTTTAAGTTTAAAACCAGTAATTACAAAATCCACAGACGCTATGCCTTCCGAGGGCTGTATATCTTCCTTTGGATTTGGGGGGCATAAAAAGAGAATATTAAATAATGCAGAAGTGATTGAATTCTATCTTCTGAGGGTGCATTGAACACATTGTGTGCTTCAATTATAGACGGGAACTTAAGACGTAGTAGTTCCTAGCGCATGCCCAAATGGAGATGTTAAGGCATGCTCCCCATAGTTTGTCATTTACTCAAGATTGGGTTTGGACAGGCTTTAGTTTTGTCAAACCTCAAGAGTCACAGTTTTTTCGTATTGTTGCTGTCATAGCAGCACAGAGCTAGAAAGAGCCCAAACAGCTTTATTAGAGAAAAGTCTATCTACCACAGCTCCCACCTTGATCCTTCCTAGGCCTCCTGCTTCCCTAAGCTCCATTCTTTGTTCTTTTCAGATGAAAACAAGCTGACCCTTGCTAAGTAAGCATCTTCCCGTGAAAAGGCTCATGACCAATGCAGTCTTTATAAGACTCCACAGTTGAAACGTGAAATATTGTAGGCGTTCCTTGTGTCCTAGCATTGCAAATGTCTTGTGAGAAAAGCACTATTTTCTTTTCTTTTTTTTTTTTTTTAAAGATTTTATTTATTTATTTGAGACAGAGAGAATGAGAGACAGAGAGCATGAGAGGGAGGAAGGTCAGAGGGAGAAGCAGAATCCCTGCCGAGCAGGGAGCCCGATGCGGGACTCGATCCTGGGACTCCAGGATCATGACCTGAGCTGAAGGCAGTCGCTTAACCAACTGAGCCACCCAGGCGCCCCAAGACTATTTTCTTTGAGTAATCATTCACTCATTCTGCATCAGTATTCACTGGACACTTGTTATATGCAAAGCAATAGGAGTGATTTGAGATTATGGAAAGTACAGTCTCTGACTTTGAGAAATTTGCAGTCTTGAAGAAAAGAAGTATCTAATGTGTATTTAATAGCAGAGTTGTCCAGCCTTATCGGACTCTTTTGTTGGACAGATGAGGAAATCACAGTACTGAGAGGTGAGATGAATGGCCTGAACCATATCACTGGTGTAGACATCACTGGGAGAATGGAGAAACCACTGGCTGTTGAGCAAGCCACTTACTCCATCATTATTCATATGATTTGGGACAAATTCTTTAACCCACTGAGTTATGCCAGACCTCAAAGGGCTGACTTGGGTTGGAAGACTGATGAGCATGGGAACACAGACTTCCTTCAGGACAGTTTCACACAAACTTACCATGACCCAAAGGCAGGAAGTGTAAAGTGTATGTACAAGATAAGGATGAAAGTGAGCTGATGCAGCTTCTCCATGCCTCCTGCCTTCCTCACAGACCCTTGGCTGAAGTTCACTGGTCACTGCAGCCCCCAGGGAGTGATAAACCTGCCAGGTCATGAACGCCAGGCTGTGGACCCACAGACTGCCACAGTTGGGCACTTGGGTATTCCATTTCTTACTGCTTCCCTGTGCCTAGCATGGGCCAGCCTTGGCCTACTATATTCGCTCAACTTTACTTTCCTTGTTTATGGTATTTAAAGATGTATGTATACTCTGTAGAATTATTCTAAGCCTTAGGCCAGATGGCCTATGTCAAATGCCTAGCAGGGTGCCTACCCAGACAAGGTGCTTCATAGATGCCTTTCTCAGTTGAGGATATGAAAGTAGGATTCAAATTTCCTGACTCTCCAGCCCAATGCTCTTTTCAATATGCAAATAATGGTGACTCCATTTAGTGGGTACTCAGTGCCAATGAAATGTGATGTTTTAAAGGGTGACTGCAGGTCTAGAAATCCTAAGAATCTGTTTCAATTTATTAGCCTATATGCATTTATCGAAGTGACTGGCTTTATAATGAAATTACCATAACTAGGAGCTTTTTTTATGATGGTAAGTACCAGCTCAGTAATATAATAAAAGAGGAAGAAATTCCATTCAAAATGGCTAAGTGAAACAAAACAAGAGGGAGGATAAACTTAGAATTGTCTATAATATTTATAAAGAAAATTACAAAGAATTTTATGAGCCATATGTAAAGATATATACTATATTATCATATAGGAAAACAGATTTCAATAAGTACAGTTATTTACTATTTGTTAAATATTAAAGTTCCATGCTAACAAAGAAACCGTGAGTATAATGATGATCTACTTCCTAGGAAATCCTAAAACAGAACATATTAATTATTAAAATAAGGGGTGCCTAGATGGCTCAGTCCGTTAAGCATCTGACTCTTGGTTTCAGCTCAAGTCATGATCTCAGTGTCATGGGATTGAGCCCCATGTCAGGCTCCACACTCAGCAGGGAGTATACTTGAGATTCTCTCCCTCTCCCTCTCTACCCTTCCCTACCTTGTGCTCTCTCTCTAAAGTAAGTAAATAAATCTTTAAAAATAAATACATGAATAAATAAGGCAGTATGGAAGAGAGAAATTAATTTACAAATATCATAAAATTAGGGGAAGTAATAGTTATTTAATAATTGCCTAACTATACTTTAATAATTCCCAGGATAACTGGCTAACACAAAACCAAACATGATTTGGATCGGCTTTCATACCACATACCAGAGTAAGCCCCTAGTGGATTAAAGAGTTAAATATTTACTTTAACTCTTAGCAAAGCAAGGAGAAATAATCAAATATTTATGAAATCTTCAGAGGGATATATCTCTGAAAAGCTTATAGCAATAATGGAAATCATAAAGGAAAAAAATAAATGGCTCCAAAAAACCAAGCAAGAAAATGACTGTAACATTAAAAACTAACACAAATAAAAAAACAAAAAACTGGGGAACATTTGTATTATGATAAAAAAAGTTGGTATACATAATATAGAATTTATTCAAACCTTCAAAAATATTAAAACCTCAAGAGATAAATGGTCAAAGGATATAAACATACAATTCAATTATGAAGAAATGTATGTGAACTATATATATTAATAAGTATATAATAAAATATATACTCAAATATATATTTGTATTATATTTATATAATATATAACTAATATTAGAAGGCTATTTAAAACAGCAAAAACTGGAAACAAGCAAAATGCCCAATATAACTGTACTATATCAACTGAATAGACTATTACATCAGCATTAGAGTTATAATTATAAAAACTGGAAAAATTTGTTCTTATTGAATGGTGGAGGGGAGCCCAGTAATAATTCCACTTACTGTGCATACTGAAGACAAAAGTGAAAGTCACTACTGACATGGAATAGTGGAATCATGGACAATATTTTTTCTGTATATAAATCTGAGGAGGAAGGAGGAACCAGCTATACTCGCAGTTGGACAATACTAGTTGTTGAACATTATCGACCCTAACACCTATGGTATTTTTAAGCACCTATGGTATTTTATAATTTTTTTAAAGATTTTATTTATTGATTTGAGAGCGAGGGAGCATGGAAGAGAGGAAGGGGAGAGGGAGAAGCAGACTCCCCGCAGAGCAGGAAGTCTGACATGGGGCTAAATCCTAGGACCCTGGGATCATGACCTGAACTGAAGGCAGACGCTTAACGACTGAGCCACCCAGGCACCCCTCACCTACGGTATTTTATATGAAAGTAAAGAGTTGAAAGAAAATAGGAATATCAGTGTCAAATGGCAAGTTATTAGCTTTCCTAGGGGAAGGATCTTTCACTGTGCCAGAACCTTACATAGACCACTCATGTTTCCAAAAGATGCTGGAAAATGCAAGGAACACACCTTGAGAAACAAGCATATGCGATTTTTGCCACACCTTTGTCTATGGAGCCTTGTTCTGAGCTGTTGGTATCCTGTTTGTCTTACCCCTTCCTGATTTTTTAAAGATTTTATTTATTTATTTGACAGGGAGAGACACAGCGAGAGAGGGAACACAGCAGAGGGAGTGTGAGAGGGAGAAGCAGGCTTCCTGTGGAGCGGAGAGCCCAACGTGGGGCTCAATCCCAGGACCCTGGGATCATGACCTGAGCTGAAGGCAGACGCTTAACGACTGAGCCACCCAGGTGCCCCCTGATGCTTTATTTTTACAATACTTGTTTTAAAAGTTTGCCTGAATTTAGACAAATGTCTTCATTTTTTACATGTGAATTTATGTCTTACAACTCCTAATACATTTTGATTTCTTTTTATGGTCCTTCATCATCTCCTTTACCGCATTCCATATAACAGACATAATTTAGATTAGGAGTTAATAACCAGGAATAACAGACATGGGTTTGAATTCTGACTCAGTTGTGTGACTTTGAGCGAACTGCTTATTTTTAATCTTTGGATACCTTCATTTATAAGATGGAAATAATAATACTCCATAGGGTGGGTAATTATGAGGTTTAAACTAAAGGAGATAATTCATGTAATGTACTTGGTGTGGTATCTACTTCTAACATTAAACTTTCAGGTGATGACATATGAATATGCTACTTGAAATTCTAGTCAAAATTTCAACTACTAAGAAAAAAAGAAAAACTCACAACCTTAAAATGGTCCTTCTATTTCTTCCAATATATTTGGTAGATCACATTTCCTTACAGAGAGTCATGGCTTAATGAAAAAGAGGACTCTGTATTTTTCTGTCCTGTCTTTGCCTTTTTAAAAAATATATTTTATTTATTAGAGAGAGGGAGAGTGTGTGTGTGTGTGTGTGTGTGTGAGCGCACAAGCACAAGTTGGGGGGGGGCAGAGGGAGAGGGAAATAGACTCCCTGCTGATCGCTGATGGGGAACCCGATGCAGGACTGATACCAGGACCCTGAGATCATGTCCTGAGCCAAAGTCAGATGCCTAACCAACTGAGCCACCTAGGTGCCCCCGTCTTTGCCTTTTTAGAGATGCCCTGATTTCTTTCTAAAATGGAATTGTGTATAAATAAATAGATATACCAAGTTCCCTTAATTCTAACACCGAAATGAAAATTTTCATTTACTAAAACTGGAGAAAAGACAGGGGAAAATGCATCTGTTCAGTCCTGGCTTTCTGACTTTTATAGTCCAACAACCTCATTTCACCTAGTGAAGGCTGCAGAATGATCAAAATCAAAATACACGACTTTGTGATGCAGTTCATATTTAAACTTTTGGAAATAAAAATGAATCTCAGTTGAAAAGTTCAGGTAGGGAGAAAGGGGCATTTTAAAGAAATTAAATGTTGTGGCTTGGGCTCAGAATAACTATGGCTGGCAGAAAATCAAGGCTTTGTGTCTTCGGTACCATCAGTGACTAGTGTAGGTTTTCTGGATGTGTTTTTTAAATGCTCCTTGAAATTGGTAAGTGTAATATGAGCATTCCTTGGACCTCATTTGAATTTATTTGAATTTCAACAGCTACCAACAGATGTGCTTAGAAGGAATAGGCTCCAATTCCCAAATAGCACAGTATTTCAAATCTATTTTAGACTCTGAAATGAGAGCCCATTCCAGGAAGACAGTTCTGAACTTTGCTCCCAGCTGCAGAAATACCTCCTCTTCTTGCCCCCCGACCTACACCAAGGGAAGACACTTGAAAAGATGTTCTTTTGCCGACAATCATTTTACCATCGTAACCCACAAATGGAAAAATAAACTGTTGGCTCCTCTTCAGAAAACCTATTCTCACATTGCCCAGAACCAGGCAGATAAATAAAACCATAGAGTTCTTTTCATCCCCTTCTCATTTTCCAAAATGATCTTGTTATTTTTATTACCTCGATGAGCTCAAAAAAATGGGCCTTATCTACTAACGGGTAAGTCATGTTAACCTTTTTCAAGGTAAGTTATTTTATCCAAGGTTCTAGGACTATCCCTCTCCCCCTATTCCTTGGGACTTAACTCCATTGGTTCTCATACTCACTTAACCGATTTGCTCTCCCTCCCCCTTTTCCCACCCCTCACTTTAGCAAATACAAGCCCTTCTCATTGGAAAATAGAAACCTCTAACCCGAATTCTTCTCTGCCTATTGCCCTATCTTATTTCTTCCCTTCACAACCAAGCTTCCAGAGCTCATAAATCCCTCCTAGGTCAAGTGGAAACTCTAGAACTTTGCTTTCAGATGTAATAACAACAACTTTATCAGGTGCCTCTCTATGCCAGGGAGTCTTATAGGCCTTAGAATTTATTTATTTATTTATTTATTTATTTATTTATTTATTTAAGAGGGAGAGAGAGGTGGGGAGGGACAGGAGGAGAAGTAGAGAGAGAATCTCAAGCAGGCTACACGCCCAGCAAGGAGCCAATAGGGGGCTCAATCTCACAACCCTGAGATCATGACCTGAGCCGAAACCAAGTCAGACGCTCAACCCCACTGAGCCACCCAGGCGGCCTCATTTTTTTTTTCTTGATTACAAAAATACATGAATAATTCGTGTTTGTTACAACAAATCAAACAATACGGAAACAGATAACGACAGAACCAATGCCTCCCCTGCCTGAGCTCCATATCTTATTTAATCGTCACAACCACCAGAAGAGAAGTGAGGCAGAGAAAGGCTCAGAGTGTGCCGCAGTGTTTAAGAGAAAGAGCTGGGGGTTCTGACTGCCTGGATTCCTATCTTGACTTTGCCATTTACTATGTGTCTGTGAGCAAATTACTTATTATTTCTGCACCTCAGTTTCATATCTGTAAAATGGGGCTAATGATAGTACCTAGCTCAGAGGGTTCAGTGAGGACATAATGCACCAAAACAAAAATATTGCTGTTTCTAGAGAAAAAAAGATGTTAAGAGATTATTTAAAAATGACAGCTGAGAAGAAAACACCAGGCATTAGAACAACATTCTGTCCACCATTCTGTAACTAGTATAGGGTCTAAAAGAGTCTTTAAAGCAGTTGGCAGTATTGGCTCAAAAAATATGCTCTTGCAATGATGGCACCATTGATGCACTTTGTTTTTTAAAGTCACGTTATTTTTTTTTAAAAGATCCCACAGTATTTCAAATTTTCATAAATAAATTTTGATTTGCTATAGTATCATTTTTAATCATTACTTTTATCTCAATCAGGCTAGAATGATTACATTTAACATTTACATATTACAAACATTTTCTATGTCATGTTTTATACTGTATTTTTCCATCTTTCTAATGGCTCTGTAGACCCCTGGGCTGACCTCTGTCACCCCTGCCATCTGGCTCTGCCACCCTGGGGCCGGTCTGCCAGGCCAGCCCCCGACACAGACCTTCAGCCTCTCCCAGATCCATCAGGCACTGTCATGAGTATTTGCTCTCTCTGAGTGCTGCATTACTAGAAAATCATTAAATCACAATTATTGACTTTCCCAGAGTAAATCATTACCCACACTCTGGTAACTAAAATATTTTCACTCCACTTCTCTCTATTTATATACTTTTTCTAAGAGGCCACAGAGAGATAACTGCTCCCTGTAAAGCTACTTGGTTAATCACGCAAAGCCTCTTTCTCACCATTCCCTCTGCAAACACAGTTTCATGTGCTTTCTATGGGAAACTGAGGAAATGAACAAAGTGTGCAGCTCCCCCCTCCTCTACCCAACATTCTTTCCAGTCTTAAGCAAGTAACACGGTACTGAGGCCCTCAGCGTTCTATGCTGGATGGCCTAGCCCAAGGAACCATAGCTCTGCCAGATCAGTGGACAAACACACTTGTTTGAAGAATTCAGTCAAGAGTGAGAGATCCTTTTCAAAACAAGGACCAACTGCTCATTGAGATTTGAAGAGTTCAAGGGAAAAAAGATTATACAATTCACAAGCTCTCTTCATTCATCTTAAGTTTATCCGTTAAAAGAGCATGCTTTCCCTGTTTCCCAGGGAAGTCAAACACTCACAATTCTACAGTGTGCAGAACTGTGGTCACACTGTACTTCTCCTGAAAAGCCATCCTTCCTTCTTTCCTCATTTTTCTTCTTTTCTTCCTTCTCTTTTTCTCTTTCTATCCCTCCCCGTTCCCTCTTCCTCTCTTGTCACACCTCTGTCTCTGGTTGACTAGATGGTTCAGATATTTTGTATTATCTCTCTTTATTCCCCTTCCTAAAAAAAATTATATATATGTGTGTGTGTATATATATATATGTATGTAGGTATATAGCCGAATGTTTCAAGTCCCAACTTAAAATCCTATTTTGTTCTTTTCAGTAGTTTCTAGTCCGTCACCTCTAGGACACAAGCAGAATGAGAGACCCCAAGAGAAAATTACATTTCAAACTAAACTCAGTATGATCACTGCTCACTTTCCAATTAAAAAAAAATAACATAAACATTCCTTATTTTTGATCAGCTAATGTATGTGTAACCTTCCTCTAGGCACTTTGAGAAAAAGAAAAATAGTAAAATACAGGGTCTGTGACATTGCAATTCTAAAGGTGTCTGCTTTCCCACTGATTTCAGCCAAAGGTGGCATTGCTATATAATCAACTTTGGTGCTGGAATACAGACCCAGCTTTAAATCCGTCATCAGTTTAGATCACCTAATGTCCTGCATTCATGCCACTCCAACTTCATTCCCCTCATTTCTTAATGATTTTAGCTCCTGGCTCCTTCTCACTGCTCTCTAATCTTACCGTTCTGTGATTTTAATATACACATCAGCGATCCTTCCCACGCTGGCCTCCTGGTTCATTGACCTCCTCCCCTGGAATGGCGTGACCCTCAGTCGGCCTCGTCCAAGCCCCACTTGGAAGGATGAGGATTCTGACCAATCCCTCTCAGTCCCCTCCCAGAACACTACGGCATCCTTCTAGCTCACTCTGGTACTTGGCCCCAGTGATCTTCAGTTCCCTGGGTCTTCCAGTGTATTGATCAGGCCACCGTTTCACTGCCCCTCATCCCTGTATGTCCTCCACTCCTCCAGGCTTAAATTCTAAGATCAATTTTTGTCATCATTCTCTTGCCCTTCTTGCTTCAGCTCTAAATCTAACTCTGCTTACTCATGCTGCGCCTGTACACTGAATGTGGCTGAAGAAAAATTCACAAGCAGGCTGATGGGCCTCACTTTAAATTCATGACCTTGATGCTCTCTCCTCAGAGTCCCACTGCCTCTTGCCTCATCTGCACTCAATTGATAATCTTGCTTTCCAAACTTGACTGGCAACACTGAAACAACCAGAAGAGAATTTCATAGATCCCACCACTTCTACCCACTGCCCAGCATACACACCCTCATCCTTTGCCTTCCTGCTGGTTCCCATGGGTGAACTTGTCATGCTCCTATAGACAGCCTCCTCCTCCACTTAGGTACCAGATTCTATCTGCTCTTATCTATTCAAGGACATCTATCCACTGATTCTCCTTCCTCTCCCCCACATCATTAATTTTTGCTCCCTACTAAATCACTGACATCAGCATGTACACATACTTCTTTTTGTCCCATTTTAAAAACATTTTCTTTGACCCACTTTCTCCACCAGCCATCATCCCACTTCTCTGAAGCAAAACTCCCCAAGAGTCATGTATTCTTGCTGCTTTCACGCTCTCCCTTTCCATTTCCTCTTAAACCCATTATAGCTAAGCTGTCACCCTCCCACTCTTCCAAAACTGTTCTTGTCAAGTGATGACCCCATTTCTCTATTTCCTTTTGGAGCAGATTCCTCAAAAGGATTGTCAATATTCACTGTCTCCAATTTCTTTCCTCTAATTCCTTTTAAAACCCATTCTAACCACCACTATTCCACTGAAAGTGCTCTTACTGAGTCACCAGTGACTCTTTTTGTTGTAAAATTCAATGGTCAATTCTCAGACTTCATTTTACTTGACCTGTCAGCACCATGTCACACAGTTGAACACTTTCCTTTATACCGCTGGCTGCCAGCACACTGCACACTCTCATATTCCCTCCTACCTCACTGATCTCTCCTTAGTCGTCTTCTCCTGGACTGTGTAATTTTGGAGGCCCCAGGGCTTAGACTATCAATACTCACATTCTTGGTGATTTCATCCAGCTCTATGGCTTTAAATATCATGTATGCTGATCATTCCCAAATATGTAGCTCTGTCCCAGACCTCTTGTGAGCTCCAAATTCCTAATGCCTACTATCTCAACTCTGTTGTTCAACAGTGATTTTAAATTTAACTCATCCAAAAGCAAACTTCTGATTCTTCTGTGGAGATTTGCTCCACCACGACCTTCCCCTCTCTGCTTCTGGCAATTCCATCTTACCAGCTACTGAGGTCAAAATCCATGGAGTCATCCTTGACTTCTTTCTTTTTCTTATTTCCCCTATCCAATTCATTTCCCTATACCATTATAGGGCATCTACCATCCACCTCCCTTGCTTGATCTGGGAAATTTCTTTCACCTGGATTACTTTGATAGCCTTCTAAAAGATCTCCCTACATCTACTACTGCCCCCATCCAATCTATTCCTCATGCAAGAGCCACAGCGATCCATGCAAAACCTAAGTCGGATTCTGAGTTCTCTGTTCAAAATCCTGAAATGGCTTTCCATTTCACTAAGAGCAGAAACCAAACATCTTATAGTATCATATTAGGCCCTACTTGATCTGGCCTCTCTCATTCAGTCTGCTCCAATCACACTGATCTCCTTGTTATTTCTCGAACACCCTAGGCATGCTCCCGTCTCAGGGCCTCCACTTGGCTCTTCTCTTTTCCTAGAATGCTGTTCTCTAGATTATCCACTAGCTAACTCTCTCATCTTTGAATCTTTGCCAAAATCTTACCTTTTCAATGAGGCTTCCTCTGACCACCCTATTTAAAACTACTACTCCCCACTCCCAACCCCAGAACCCTCAATCCCCTTATTCAACTCTTACTGTTCCTTTTCCTTAGCATTCATCACTTTTCTGATTTACTGTTTACTTGTTATTCATTGTTTTTCTCCTCTGTTACAAACTCCAAGAGGGAAGAAATCTTTGTTCTATTTACCAGTATATCCTAAGGGCCTAGAAGAGTGCCAGGTATACCACAGATACACAATAAATATTTAATGTTTAGTAGGTTAAGTATTCCTTAAAGGTATGGTAGTATTTGTCTCAAGACCATTTCAGCCTCATGCTGTTTTTGTGGTAAGATTCTTTTCAAACTTTTGATTCAATTTATTTATTGTTTCTATGTCTATTTAGGTTTTGTACTGCATTTCAGTGTGAATAAGTTATACATGCCATGAATATATTTCATCCTGGTTTGAAAATGCACTAGCATAAAAGTTGTCCAACATGCTCTCTCATATTTCTTTAGATCACTACTAAAGATCTAACTTATGATTATATATTTCATTCCAAGTACTGTTAACTCATTCTCCTTTTACTGTTAATCTTTGGTTGATACTCTACTGTCATTCATTTTTCTCTTCTTACATTCCTCATTACCTTTTCTCTACTTTCTTTGGCCTAACTCTTCTGGTCTTTTACACATTACTCAAGTTATACTCTTCGATGAGTGATATAGTGCTCACCAGTACTTCTAGTTTCCTTCGTCCAGGCTCAGGGGACAGTAACACTTACCTGACCTTTTGAAGCTAGGCAAGGCCATCTCACTGGCTCTGGCCAATGATATATGCCACGTGCCACTTTTAATGGAAACATTTAATGCATGGGGAAGTGATGGTCTTTTCAATAGACAGTGTCTGGTCAATTCAATAGTCATATGGAAAAAACAAATCTTGACTCCTCTCATACCATTTGCAAAAGCCAATTTCAGATCGATTGTAGTTATAAAAGTGAAAGATCTTAGAGAGGGAAGATTTCTTAAACAGCACAAAGAGCCCTAATCTAAAGGGGAAAATGATAAATTGGAATACATTACAATTTACAACTTTTGTTCATCCAAAGACATCCTTAATATAGAGAAAAGCAACTCAGAAAGGGAGACGATATTTGCAAGACACCTTTCTGAAAACAGATTTGCATCTAGCACTTGTAAAGGATTCCTATAAATCAATAAGAAAAATACGGAATACTCAATAGAAAAATGGAGAGAAGACTCAGACACTTCATAAAGAGGATATCAAAATGGCCCCAAAACACATGAAAAGGTTTTCACTTTGTTACACATTAGGTAAATGCAACTTAAAACCACCATGTGATACCACCACACACCGACAAGCAAATAAGAAGGATGACAGAGGTTATGGACACAGACGGTCATGAGACTGACCCATGGAGAGCCTGGAAGCAGCCTCTGGGCAATTGCTAGCAGCCTGAAAAAATGGCTTTCAGTGTGAAGAGCCACATGGCCCTGTTGGGAACAAGGGCCTAGAAATCCAGGGCTCAGGGAGGCTGGGGTCTGAAGTGATGACGGGCAAAGGCCAAGGAAATAAAGACTGAGGGTGTACCATCTTCCCAGGAGCAGTAGATGAGGAGGAGGGGGCTGAAGTGGTGGAGCAGAAGCCAGGAGGTAAAGAAATGGAAATGGTGAAGGAAAATATGGTGGTAAATGAGGTGAAGGTCAAGGCAGGTCCCTGGTCCCTGAACGTGGATGCCCACGCGAGCTCCCTGGAGGCCATCCAACTAGAAGTGGAGACTGAATGCTCAGGCTGACAGAGCCGTACTACATTTACAGCACAAGTGTGGTCAGGTATGTCAACACTTCCTAGAGCAGAGGAACTGCATTGTTCAGAATATCCCCAGCTTCTGGGTCAGTGCCTTTTGGAACCATCGATAGCTGTCCACCCTGATTAGAGGCCAAGAAGCAGACATGTTAAGGTACATAGCCAATTTGGAGACACCCTAGGGTGGGCTTCAAGTTCTAGTTCTTTCAAAGAAACCCACAGTGCAGAAACAAGCTGATTGTCGAGGAATATGTCAGATCATCCGACCAAGTGGAGTCTCTTGCCACTCCAATCATAGGGCACCCAGGCCATGAACTCTAGTCTTCCATTCATAGGAATCAAGACGTCACCTGCAGCTTCTTCAATTGGTTTTCAGACCACAACCTTCCAGAGCCTGACACAATTGCTGAGATTATCAAAGAGGACCTCTGACCAAATCCACTTGAATACTGCCTATTGTGTGAAGGGGCCCATAGAGTTAGACTCTGCCAGATAAGGAAGCCAATGGGGATCCCTTTGGGTTCCAATCTGGTTAACCTCTGCCCTTGGAAGTACTCCCATACAAGATCCCCTACCACTTCCTGCTGGACCTGTGCCTTGGCAACAGCACTGGGTATGCCTATTACTCTTTGTGTACTGATCTTTCTGCACCCTGCTTCCTTTGAAAACTCACTCTCTCAACTGCAGGATTGAGACCTTCATGGCTGTTCTGCATTAACATTACATGCTCTGTGGCATGGTTCACAGTCTTCTAAGTCAAACAAATGATGCTATACATTGCACTGTCTTTTTTTTTTTTTTTAAGATTTTATTTATTTATTTGAGAGAGAGAATGAGACCGAGAGAGAGAACATGAGAGGGGGGAGAATCAGAGGAAGAAGCAGACTCCCTGCCGAGCAGGGAGCCCGATGCGGGACTCGATCCCGGGACTCCAGGATCATGACCTGAGCCGAAGGCAGTCGCTTAACCAACTGAGCCACCCAGGTGCCCCTGCACTGTCTTTATCTATAATGCTTGCACCCTGTTTGTTCCCAGGACCTCTAGTCTGGTTACCACCACCTGGATTTCTAGCTTTGTTCAGGAGCCTGTTGTTTTGTTTTGTTTTTTAATTTTAATGTATTTTTAAATTTAAATTCAATTAATCAACATATAATGTATTATTAGTTTCAGAGATAGAGGTCAGTGATTCATCAGTCTTAATAACACCCAGTGCTCATGATATCATGTGTCCTCAAAAGCCTGTTTGACACACACTGCTCATCACTGTGGACAACTGCTGGGCATTAATCAAGCCCAGGGTGAACAGCAGTGTACCACTTGGTCCTATGTGATGTATCCAACTCCATTGATCTTCCTGCCCTTCCAGTCACTGAGTGCTGCCTGCTCCTGGCTATACACCCCCCTTGGGCTGCTGCCTGATGGATGTACAATTTCCAGACCACTGTCAGCTCCACTTTGTTTTTGATCAACCCTGATCTTCAGAAGTGTTGGTAGACCTAGGTTCCCCGCCAGCCCAGAAAAGGCATTCCTATTTCTCCCCTCAAAGACCTTAATTCCACACCACCACAACCATCACTCAGGCACTACTGACTATCTGGCTGTGGTTGAGTGGACAAGTTAGAGCCAATTCACACAGCAAGGATAACAGTAATGTCTTTGGTGAGAAAGTTTTCTTAGCCTCGCCCAGTGAATTCATACAAAATGTAGGGACTCTGATTGGCCTCCTTTCTTCGTCCTCAACATGATCAAGTGTCAGAGGTGCCAGGGTGGTGTACTCTTTCTCTTTCTCCTCCTCCTCTCCTTCTGTTTCTCATCCCTCTTTCATATCTCTTCTACCTCTTTTTAAAAGTAGTAGCGCCCCCTCAGGGCGCCTGGGTGGCTCAGATGGTTAAGCGTCTGCCTTCGGCTCAGGTCATGATCCCAGGGTCCTGGGTTCGAGTCCCGCATCGGGCTCTCTGCTCCTTGGGAGTCTGCTTCTCCCTCTGCCTCTCTCTCTCTCTCTCTCTCTCTCATGAATAAATAAATAAAATCTTTAAAAAAAAAAAAAAAAAGGTAGCCCAGACTCATCTGCAGAAGCAGGCTCTTTAGTTTAATCTAGAGATTAAACTAAAGAGCCTTGTCATCTCCAGAGGCAGAGCGGGTGTCCTTTCAAGGAAACTTCCGGAGCTCTTATTGCCCCTCTGTGCTCTTCCAACCCCTCCCTCCCTTAGCAATGACTACAGGGCTCAAAGGAAGACCAGTCCACAGGGAAGGAAAAGTGTTTCCAGTTCAGAATGGATGAAAGGAACCAAAGAGATTGTGGTTGGTGCCCTAAGCAGGGAAAACTGAATGAAAGGCCAGATGCAGGACTGAGCCTGAAATGCAGGGCCTAGAATTAAGACCGGGTCAACTGTGAGCCTGCAAGGACAACTTGCTCTGGGAGTGGTGATGGGAGGAGGAATACTGTTCTCAGGACTGGCCTGGGAGAACTGCAGGTTGCTGAAGCGTTAACTCTGTTGCCTTGCAAAGGGTTCTCTAAAGAAAAACAGTGCCATGTTGACTGTTTTCTCTCTTGTCTTCATGTGATCTTGTTTAACAATGTGGAAGATTAATACAATACTTCTGTGCCCTTAATTTCACTAGTATTTAGTAAAATCTATTACTTTCTCTGCTTCTGCTTACTGGGAAGATTTGGCAGTATAGATTTTATTTTCAATTGGGAACATTTGGAAGAATATCCATCTCTTTCCTGTATACCATGGAGAGTTCTGTGAATATTCTTTTTTTTTTTTTTTTTTTTAAAGATTTTATTTATCTGACAGCGAGATACAGCGAGAAAGGGAACACAAGCAGGGGGAGTGGGAGAGGGAGAAGCAGGCTCCCCGCGGTACAGGGAGCCCGATGTGGGGCTCGATCCCAGGACCCTGGGATCATGACCTGAGCCGAAGGCAGACGTTTAACGACTGAGCCACCCAGGCGCCCCGAGTTCTGTGAATATTCTTAACAGTTTCACCTTGTTTCCGTTAAAATTATCTTTAGAAATGCAATTTGAATAACTTGGTCTTGTCAGAAGCTGAAGACTTCAGAAATTGTTGTCTTCATGGAAAAATTCCCTAACAAAAAATTTGTGGCTCTGATTGTCTTGACAATTTACCCTGGTAACAGCTTAGTCATTGATGTATCTCTTTTTCTAAATAGCAAAATGACTTGTGAGATTGCTCTGTAAAATTGGAAGGGTACCATTGGCATATTTATCTTTATTTTTACACATTATGGCAAAATCAAAGCATGTCAGCCTGAAAAAACAGTTAAACTAAAAAGATGGAAAATAAAAAGGGTGGAAAGTACACAGAGAAACCAGAATGGTAGAAGAGTAGCCTGATACGAATACTTTAGACAACTGTTTGGCAGGCTCTATGCACACCCTCTGATCCAGCTCTGGGAATATTCCCAACAGAAATGCATATATGTATTCACAAAGACAGGCATAGAAATGTTTTTAACAGCACAATTCTACTAGCTAACACTGGGAACTGCCCCAATATTCACCACTGGTTGAAAAAATAAACAAGCTTTAAATATTCACACCATGGAATACTGTGAGAAATAAAGAACTATGCCTACATGTAGCAATATGAATGAATCTCACAAACATGATGTTGGATAGAAGAAGCCAGACTCAAGAGTATGTGCTATATAATTCCATTTCTATATGAAGTTTAAGAACAGGTGAACTTGATCTATGGTGGTAGAAGTCCAAACAGTCATCACTACCAAGAACAGTGAAGATTCTGGTATCTGACCCCCTACTTACAAACTTAGCATGTTATCCTGCCTAGTTAGCAGATGCTGAGTCAGAGACAAAGGACCTTACAGCTCAACAGCCAGTGTCAGTATTTCTACCCATCTCTTGAGCCCTTTGAAAACTCTTAATCTGCAGCATGACGAAAGCCACGTGACACCTGCACACACAGTGGGCTGCATTAGAGGAGAGGAACCCTGGCCTGAAGGAAAGTGAATCCTTTATAATGGGAATTAAGCATGTCTGCCCTTTGCTTTGAAGGCAGACATTATCTTTATTATACTGAACAGCAAGGAAACCTGTACTTTGCCCCATAGGAGACACAATCTCTACTTTTTCAAGGCTGTAAGCAAACCTGCCCTTTGCCCTGGAGGGAAACACCATTTCCGTCTTCCAAGGCTATTCACGGATATCCTTGAAAAGATACTCTGAACCAAGGCAGTTAGTGTTTCTGCTTCCAAAAGTGCAGAAACATCAGAGACCCATGATAATTATCTTCCAACAGTTTTGGAGGGTGGGTACCTATTGACTGGAAGGGACTATGATGGTGGATTCTAAAGGACTGGAGATGTCCTATGTCTTAATCTGGGCGCTGGATACCTGGGTGTATTCAATTTGTGAAACTTCACTGAGTTGTATACCTGTGAAACACATTGTTATATGTATATTATCCTTTAATGAAATACACCTGAGAAAAGCAAAAAAATAGAAATCCAAAGTAAACTAAGGAAAATAAAACAATAGAAAAAATTAAAAACAACAAAACAAAACCTGATCATTTTTCTGGAACCTCTACACCAGAAAATGACTGGCCAATTCAAAAGTATGTTTCAGATCTTTTTGGGTAGGCAATGCTTCCATATCTGAGAATTCTAATGGGTTCATTTTCTGTGTCACATTCAAATGGCTAAAATCCATTTTCTAAGGATAAAAGTACTCAATTATCTAGGTATGGGCCATCAACTTTTAGTATGTTTACTGAACCTGTTTGTTTTGTCAACTGACTTTTATCAGAGTTTTTCACTTATAAACAGTTCATTAATCATGGCTTGTGATAGTTCATTTCTTTTTCCATCGTGGTAAGTGCACTCTTTAATCCTTATCACATATTTCATCCACCTCCCCTCTGGTGAACCATCAGTTTGTTCCCTATAGGTAAGAGTCTGTTTCTTGGTTTGTCTTTTTTTTCCTTTGCCTGTTTGTTTTGTTTCTTAAATTCCACATATGAGTGAAATCATCATATGGCATTTGTCTTTCTCTGACTTATTTTGCTTAGCATTATACTCTGTAACTCCATCCATGTCACTGCAAATGGCAAGATTCATTCTTTTTTATGGCTGAATAATATTCCATTGTATATACATACCACCATCTTCTTTATCCATTCATCAGTTGAGGGACACTTGGGCCATTTCCATAATTTGTCTATTGTAAATAATGCTGCAATAAACATACAGGTGCATGTATCCCTTTGAATTAGTGTTTTTTGGATTTTGGGGGTAAATACCCAGCAGTCCAATTACTGGATCATAGAGTAGTTCTGTTTTAATCTTTTAAGTAACCTCCATACTCTTTTCCACAGTGGCCACACTAGTTTGCATTCCCACCAACTGTGCAAGAGGATTCCTTTTTCTCCACATCCTCATCAATCCTTGTTTTTTTGTTTTTTTGTTTTAAGTCATTCTGACAGGTGTGAGGTGATATCACATTGTAGTTTTGATTTGTATTTCCCTGATGATGGGTGATGTTCAGCATCTTTTCATGTGTATGTTGGCTATCTGGATGCCTTCTTTGGGGAAATGTCTGATCATGTCTTCTGCCCATTTTTAATTGGATTATTCATTTTTTGTGTGTTGAGTTTTATAATTTCTTTATATATTTTAGATATTAATCCTTTATCAGATATGTCATTTGCCAATATCTTCTCCCATTCCATAAGTTGCCTTTTAATTTTATTGATTGTTTCCTTCACTCTGCAGCAGCTTTTTATTTTAATGTTGTCTCAATAGTTTATTTTTCCTTTTATTTCCCTTGCCTTAGGGGATATACCTAGAAAGATGTTGCTATAGTCGATGTCAGAGATATTACTGCCTATGTTTTCTTCAAGGATTTTTATGGCTTTAAGTCTCACATTTAGGGGCGCCTGGGTGGCTCAGTTGGTTAAGCGACTGCCTTCAGCTCAGGTCATGATCCTGGAGTCCCGGGATCGAGTCCCGCATCGGGCTCCCTGCTCGGCGGGAAGTCTGCTTCTCCCTCTGACCCTCCTCCCTCTCATGCTGTCTCTCATTCTCTCTGTCTCAAATAAATAAATAAAATCTTTAAAAAAATAAATAAATAAATAAAAATAAGTCTCACATTTAGTTCTTTAATCCGTTTTGAGTTTATTTTTGTGTATGGTGTAAAAAAGTGGTCTAGTTTCATTATTTTGCATGTATATGTCCAATTTTCCCAACACCATTTGTTGAAGAGACTGTCTTTTTCTAATTGTTTACTTTCTCTTTCCTCTTTTGTCAAAGATTAATTGACCATATAATTATGGGTTTATTTCTGGGTTTTTTATTCTGTTCCATTGATCTATGTGGCTACTTTTATGTCAGTACCATACTGTTTTAATTATTACCACTTTGTAATGTAAGTTGAAATCTGGAATTGTGATACCTCCAGTTATGTTTTTCTTTTTCAAGATTGCTTTGGCTATTCAGGGTCTTCTGTGATTCCATACAAATTTTAGGATTCTTTGTTCTAGTTCTATGAAAAATGTTGGTATTTTGGGAGGGATTGCATTAAATCTGTGTATTTCTTTGGATAGTATAGACATTGTAACACTATTCATTCTTCCAATCCATAAGTATGGAATGTCTTTCCATTTCTTTGTGCCATCTTCAATTTCTTTCATCAGCATTTTATAGTTTTCAGAGTACAGGTCTTTCATCTCTTTGGTTAAATTTATCCCTAGATATTTTACTGGTTTTGGTGTAATTTTAGGTGACATTGTTTTCTTAATTTCACTTTCTGCTGCTTCATTATTAGTGTATAGGAATGCAACAGATTTCTGTACATTGATTTTGTATCCCACAGTTTTACTGAATTTGTCAGTTCTAGTAGTTTTTTGGTAGGGTCTTTAGGGTTTTCTATATATAGTATCATGTCATCTACAAACAGTGAAAATTTTACTTGTTCCTGACCAATTTGGATGCCTTTCTTTTTCTTGTCTGATTGCTGTAGCTAGGACTTCTAGTACTATGTTGAATAAAAGCAGTAAGAGTAGACATCCTTGTCTTATTCCTGACCTTAGGGGAAAAGCTCTCAGGTTTTTCCCATTGAGCATGATGTTCACTGTGGGTTTTGCATATAAAGCCTTTAATATGTTAAGGTATGTTCCCTCTAGAGCTACTTTGTTGAGAGATTTTATCATGAATGGATGTTGTACTTTGTCAAATGCTCTTTCTGCATCTATTGAAATGATATGATTTTTATCCTTTCTCTTTTTTTTAAAGATTTTATCTATTTACTTGACAGAGAGAGTTAGCAAGAGCAGGAACACAAGTGGGGGAGTGGGAGAGGGAGAGGCAGGGAGCCCTTTGTGGGGCTCGATCCCAGGACCCTGCGACAATGACCTGAGCTGAAGGCAGACGCTTAATGACTGAGCCACCCAGGCGCCCCTATCCTTTCTCTTATTGATAAGATAAATCACATTGATTGATTTGAGAATATTGAACCACACTTGCATCCTGGGAATAAGTCCCACTTGATCATGGTGAATGATTTTTTGAATGTATTGTTGGATTTGGTTTGCTAGTATTTTGTTGAGGATTTTTGCATCCATATTTATCAGAGATATTGGCCTGTAGTTCTCTTTTTTTGAGGTGTCTTTATCTGGTTTTGATATCAGGGTGATACTGGTCTCATAGAATGAATTTGGAAGTTTTCCTTCCTCTTGTACTTTTTGGAATAGTTTGAGAAGAATAGATATTAACTCTTCTTTAAATGTTTGGTAGAATTTGCCTGTGAAGCCGTTGGATCCTGGACTTTCATTGGTTGGGAGCTTTTTGATGACCGATTCAATTTCATTGCTGGTAATCAGTTTGTTCGAATTTTCTATTTCTTCCTGATTTAGTATTTGGAAGATTATATGTTTCTAGGAATTTATCCATATCTTCTAAGTTGTCCAATTTGTTGGCATATAATTTTTCATAACATTCTCTTACAGTTGTTTGTATTTCTGGTGTTATTTCTCCTCCTTTTTTTTGCCTTTGTTTTTGTTTATTTGGGTCCTCTTTTTTTTTTTTATGAGGTGATAGTTCATTTCAAAGTTCAGCTCTGCCAGCCAAATAAATAAAACCTGTGTATAATTTAGTTCTATTGTTCAGCAATAGATGATGCTATTCTCAAGATGGGCCCCATTATGTACTTGCTCATTAGGATGGTCTTTATCAAAGTTTCATAGCCTTTCTTTTCAGGGCTCCCTCTTTGAGGTATAAGTATTTCAATTGATAATTAAGAGTTAAAAACAGTTTTAAGCCACACCTTTGGCACATTCCATAGAAGACTGTCATTAATAACAAAATCTTCTGTTAAAAATGTAAAGAAAAAATTTGGTTTGGCTTATTTGAGCAAAATTTTTCCATTTCTGTATATAACAAGGTATTGTGGATAATAAAAATAGTTCAGTGTTGAAAATGTAGCAGATTTCTTTTTTACATAAGGGATACAAAAACTTTTAATAATAAACAAGATTAACTTATTGCCTTTGAAGCATAAGGTAGAAATTAGGCTTTTCACAATGCCTACTATCAATTCATATCACACATTATAATTTTAAATGGCATCCATTTGGATGGCTTGCCCTGTGTTTTCCAATGGCAAAATTTTCTCTTTGCTACTAGTAACTAGAAGCATAGGGCATATAGGACACTTTGATTCATGTAAAGGTGTCCAAAATTCAAGTTTAGTCTGTCTTACCATGATGGATAGGGATGAGAAAGGTGATAGCTGGGATTTTTGAATCTCACATTAAACAAGGGTCCAGAGCATTAAACTAATAGGGCACCTTGGTTCTAGGGGACTCTGCCCTAAATTGTAGGCAAATCCCTTAATTCCAAAGATAGTTCTATTCATCTTCTAAATCTGTAGATTTACCTACCCCTTAAAAATAAATTTTCCAGAAAGTTCTATGCCTTTGCCTGGCTTGCATTCTCTGTACTTTTCCTGGGTAACCTTAGCCACTGTCATAGCTTCTGTCATCACCTTTGAAAAAAGGACTGTGAAACTGCAATCTTCAACCCTTACTCTAGATCAGGGTCTGATATGTCCATTTGTACAATGTTTTCAAAATTGCTCTATTCCCTCTGATCTGGGTTTCACTACAACATCTCTTGCTACATTACTGGAAATCTCTAGACTGCCTCTCCTAAATCTTTCTTTTCCCAACATTCACCCTATTGACAAAGTGATCAAGTCCTTTTTGCCCAGAAATCCTTGTCAGCACACCACTGCCTGCAGAACATAGTCCCAACACCTTGCTACTGCACTTAAGGTCAGTTACAATGAAGCCCCCACCCAATAATCTTGCTGGATCCCACGCATAGGGCTCATGCACTGTCCTGCTTCTGTGCCTTTCCCTCATCTTAGATTTTCTTCCCTCCCTCCTTACCTATGGAAATCCTATCAAAATTCAATTCAAATGCCATCTCTTCTAAAAAAAAAAAAAAAAACATCCCAAACCCCCTACCTCCTGCAGCATACACTTTGTAGGCACTTATTTCATACAAACTTATACTGTAGTTCTTTATATATGTTACTTGGTTATATAGGTCTTCGTTACTCAATTTTAAGTTATTTAAGGGCCAAGATCATGTTTTAGTTATCTTTTTCTTCTGTAATGGATAAGACACTGTGCCGTCCTCAAGTAGCCTAGAGTCTAGCACAGGAGACAATATACAGTGTGAGAAATGCTAAAATAAGAACAAGCACAGAATGCCATGGGACCACATGAGAACGGTGTTTCCCCAAGCTGAAGTTAAGGAGTGTCAGGGAAGGCTTATATTATTATAAGAAGTGGCTTTCAAGTTCCTTTGTAGACACCATACTAGACTATAAGCTTCTTCAGAGTAGAGATTTATCTTTTTATCTCTGTATCTGTAGGGATATATATTTTATGTCTAGCACAAAATAGACACTCCAAAATTAATGAATGTGTCAAAAAAAAGATGCCCAAGTCATTTATAGTTCTAAATGTGTAGAGTGAATCATATTAGTCCTTTGTATTTTATCCTACTTATCAGATGGTCAATAAATAATAATTGGCTAATGAAAACCTCATAAAAAAGTTAATGACTTATTTTTAGGCTTGAGGTTTTAGGTAAGTTTTAACTGGCATAGCTACCCAAATAAGTCCTAAGAAAGAAGAGCCAGAGCAGAGACTTCAGTCAAATCATTACATATACCTTAATTCCAAGTCTCAGAGAGGATGAGAGAAAATACGAGGATAGAACTGAATCACTGTACTAATGACTTTGGTTAGAAGATGTTTATGAACTTTATGTAAATCCAAAGCTTGATTCATGGTAATATGATCTACTTGTAATTATTTTCAATGATGATGATTTTGGTAAAATAAGGCAATATATTTTGCAGGTTTCTGTTATTAGAATAAGTTGATTTGAGGGGCAGCAGCTCCTGCCCATGAGTCCTGTCCCCGTGCTTTAATAAACCACCATTAAAAAAAAAAAAGAAAGAAAGAAAGAAAGGAGTGTATGTGGATAAATGAGCTGTTTTGAAATTACAGGTCCAAATGGTATCAAAACTGTGATATTTGCTCCTTAATCTCTAAATTCATCTAAGTTAAAAAGAAAACAGACCTTATTACAGTCCTTAACAATAGACTATACTAATAATAGCTCTCATTTATTAAGTCCCTACATCATGGTACCACTGTGCTAAGCATTTTATGTGCATTATTCTCTTAATTTTCATACAACCCTACAAGGTATTCCTGTTCCCATTTTGCAAATGAGGAAAATGGGGCTCAGTTGAGATACTTGTGTTTGGTCACTCACCAAGGTAGTAGTAAAGCCAGGATTCAAACCCAAGTCTGACTCCAGAGTCTCATAACTGTATATGGATAGAAATCTTATCTTTTGTTTTATAGTAGAAAATTATTAATCAAGGTAATCTGCCAATGGTTTAGACTTTTCCCATTTGTGTACAAAATTTTTTAGTATATAAAACATTTACTAATTTTGATGATTAATGAAAATTCCAACAAAGGATAAGTGTAAAATCAGAAGAACAGTACTAATAATACATTATCGTTTGTTTTTCCTTTAACGATTATCAACCATATTATGACCTAATGTCTTCTGAAATCTGAATACCACCCACAAATGACTTTAAGATATAATGGCATTTACGGCACATCTACTGTTGGTTCAAGTCACTTTGCTAAAGGCATGATCACAGCTGTATCATATTTTTAGATATTCAGGTGGCTCCAACAAGCTTTCTGTCCCTAAGTAAACAGCAGGATTTGGGAGACAATGCACTTTGTCCAGGAAGACCAAATAACAGAGGTCTTTTCGGGTGGGGAAGGGATTATGTCACTGTCTAGAAATCTTTGATAAACTTGGCTCCCCAGCAATGGCAGGCTGGGGAAAGAACACACAGCCAAGCAACACATGTGAGGTCTCAGAAATGTGATGCAAAGAGAAGGGTAAAATGGAAAAATCTCAAGGACAAAGCACAATGGAAGAGAAAAATAGTATAAGAGAAATTTTCAATGTTAGTTGTATATACCCAAAAGAACACTGGTGTGAGACCGAAGAGACTGTGATTTTTAGTTCCAGCTTGTTTTTCAATCTAATTTTGGGACTTCTGGCAAGGGGAGTGTAATCTCCCTATGGTTGGAATTTATTACTCATGATGAGAGGGAGGTGGACTAGAAAGTCTTTAAGTTTCCTTTTAGAGCTTTGATCCTATCATGCTAGGGAGGCTGCAGATACACATCCCTGGGGCTTTACTACTACTTAGAAATATGGTTGAATATTATACCACACACAAAAATAGACTCAAAATGGTTGAAAGACCTTAATGTGAGACAGGAATCCATCAAAATCCTAAAGGAGAACACAGGCAGCAACCTCTTCGACCTCAGCCGCAGCAACTTCTTCCAAGAAATATCGCCAAAGGCAAGGGAAGCAAGGGCAAAAATGAACTATTGGGACTTCATCAAGATAAAAAGCTTTTGCACAGCAAAGGAAACAGTCAACAAAACCAAAAGACAACTGACAAAATGGGAGAAGATATTTGCAAATGACATAGCAGATAAAGGGCTAGTATCCAAAATCTATAAAGAACTTATCAAACTCAACACCCAAAGAACAAATGATCCAATCAAGAAATGGGCAGAAGACATGAACAGACATTTCTGCAAAGAAGACATCCAAA
This sequence comes from Neomonachus schauinslandi, assembly GCF_002201575.2. Taxonomy (NCBI): domain Eukaryota; kingdom Metazoa; phylum Chordata; class Mammalia; order Carnivora; family Phocidae; genus Neomonachus; species Neomonachus schauinslandi. The sequence continues at coordinate 65,884,405 of NC_058412.1, forward strand.
TGGCCAACAGACACATGAAAAAGTGTTCAACATCACTCGGCACCAGGGAAATCCAAATCAAAACCTCAATGAGATACCACCTCACACCAGTCAGAATGGCTAAAATTAACAAGTCAGGAAATGACAGATGTTGGCAGGGATGCAGAGAAAGGGGAACCCTCCTACACTGTTGGTGGGAATGCAAGCTGGTACAGCCACTCTGGAAAACAGTATGAAGGTTCCTCAAAAAGGTGAAAATAGAGCTACCCTATGACCCAGCGATTGCACTACTGGGTATTTACCCCAAAGATACAAATGTAGGGATCCGAAGGGGTACGTGCAGCCCAATGTTCATAGCAGCAATGTCCACAATAGCCAAACTATGGAAAGAGCCAAGATGTCCATCGACAGATGAATGGATAAAGAAGATATGGTATATATATACAATGGAATATTATGCAGCCATCAAAAGGAATGAGATCTTGCCATTTGCAACGATGTGGATGGAACTGGAGGGTGTTATGCTGAGCGAAATAAGTCAATCAGAGAAAGACATGTATCATATGACCTCACTGATATGAGGAATTCTTAATCTCAGGAAACAAACATGGTTGCTGGAGTGGAGGGGGGTGGGAGGGATGGGGTGGCCGGGTGATAGACATTGGGGAGGGTATGTGCTATGGTGAGCACTGTGAATTGTGTAAGACTGTTGAATCATAGACCTGTACCTCTGAAACAAATAATACATCATATGTTAAAAAAAAGAAGAAGACAGCAGGAGGGGAAGAATGAAGGGGGGGAATCGGAGGGGGAGAGGAACCATGAGAGACGATGGACTCTGAAAAACAAACTGAGGGTTCTAGAAGGGGGGGGGGGAGGATGGGTTAGCCTGGTGATGGGTATTAAAGAGGGCACATTCTGCATGGAGCACTGGGTGTTATACGCAAACAATGAATCATGGAACACTACATCAAAAACTAATGATGTAATGTATGGTGATTAACATAACAATAAAAATTTTTTAAATGAATTTAATAAAGCAGAAATAAATGGGTATCTTCTTAACTTGATAAAATATACCTTGGCCCCAAAGTGACCACTGTGCTTCCTGGGCAACAGTAGAGGTATTCCCACTCAAGTAAGGAACAAAGAAGGACATTCACATTCACTTGTCACCCCTATTACTTAACAGTACTTGATGTTAGACAATACAATTAATAAGAGAAAATAAGTAGAGATACAGAAATGTAGAGAAGGAAATAAAAATATCACCATTTGTTATTGTGGGAAACCTGAGATATTCAACTAAAAAAGTACTATAAACAAGAAAAATTAATAAAGTAACATGACATAGAATTACTAGAGAGATATCAGTAAATTTCAGGTGAACAAACACAGCAAATTAGAAGAGGAAATGAAGGAAGAAAGGATGTAAGTAAAGGATGAACTATCTAAGAAAAATAACTTTAGAAATATTTAAGATTTACAAATACACAAAGACGTGTAGAAAAGAAATGGCATAACAAGTTCTTAGATAGGAAGTATCAAACTCAAAGTGATCAGTTCTTCCTAAGAAAATTTTAAAAGTTGTTATAATTAAAATAAACAAGTCCAAAAATTGAGGAAGGGTCAGAGAGAGACAAATTCTAAAGTACATTAAAAAACAATAACAACAATTTGAAGGAAATTCCCCCCAAAAAGAGTAGAAATGTGGGGGTGCCTGGCTGGCTCAGTCAGTAGAGCATGGAACTCCTGATCTTGGGGTCGTGAGTTCAAGCCCTACATTTGGGGTAGAAGTTACCTAAAAAAAAAAAAAAAAAAAAAAAAAATGAGGGGATGTATTCCTAATACTTACTATAAATTAACGTAAAGCTGCAATAATTAAAAGTGTAATCTTGACACAGTAATAGATGAATCAATGGAATGCAAATGGAAATCTAGAAATAGGCCCTACTGCATACAGAACTTGGTGTAGGATAAACATGGTATCTGAAATCATTGAGGAAAAGACAACTCAAAAAACTCTAAAAACTGGAGAGACATTTTTAGTAAAATTAATTTGGATTTATGCCTCATAATGTACACCAGGTGAATTTCAAAGAATATTTAAATTTTTAAAAATGAAATAAAAAAAACTAGAAGAACACAAAAGGGAATTTCTTTATTAACTTGGAATGGGGAAGACTTTCTCTTATTTGAAATCTGGAGACATTAAGGAAAAAATTGATACATACATAAAGGATAATAGTGATAAATAAATGTAGTTCATAAAAAAAATTTAAAATCTACATGGTCAACATCCATTCATGACAAAAACTCTTAACCAATTAGGCACAGAAGGAACATATTTCAACATAATAAAGGCCATATATGACAATCCCTCAGCTAACATCATATTCAATGGTGAAAAGGATGAAAGCTTTTACTCTAAGTTCGGAAACAAGACAAAGGTATGGACTCTCACTACTCCTATTCAACAGAGTACTAAAAGTCCTAGCTAGAGCATCAGGCGCGGGGTGGGGGGGGGGGGGGGGGAAGAAGAGAAGAAAAAGAAATAAAAGGTATCAGAATTGGGAAAGAAGAAGTAAAAATGTCTCTATTTGTAGACAGCACAATTTTATTTTAGTAAATCCTAAAGACTGAACCAAATATCTGTTAGATCTAATAAATGAATTCAGTAAAGTTGCAGGATACAAAGTAAACAAAACTACTAGCATTTCTATATACTAACAACAAAATTTCTGAAAAAAAAATAAATCCATTTACAATAGCATCAAAAACAATAAATACTTAGGAATGAATTTAACTAAGGAGGTGAAGGATTTCAATGCTGAAAACTCTAAGATACTGATGAAAAAAATCAAATAAAACATGAATAAATGGAAAGGTATTCCCTGTTCATGGGTTGGAAGAATATCATTAAAATATCAATGCTACCAAAAGCAATCTATAGACTTAGTGCAATCTCGATCATGAGTCCAATGGTAGTTTTTACAGAAGTTAAAAAAAAAAAAAAACTAAAATGTGTATGGAACCACAAAAGACCATCCCCCAAATAGCCAAAGAAATTCTGAGAAAGAAAAACAAAGCAGGAGGCCTCACACTCCTGATTTCAAGCTATACTATAAAGTTATAGTCACTAAAACAGTATAAAAACAGACAAATAGACCAAATGGAACAGAATCAAGAGCCCAGAAAGAAACCCAAGCATAGTCACTCAAATAATATTTGACAAAGGAGCCAAAAATACTCAATGGAGAAAAGACAGTCTCTTCAATAAATGGTGCTAGGATCATTGGATATTCACCTATTAAAGAATGAAATTGGACCCATATCTTACACCAAAAAATTAACTCAAAATGGATTAAAGACTTAAGTGTAAGACCTGAAACCATAAAACTCATAGAAGAAAAGAGAGACAAAGCTCCTTATCATAGGTCTTGATGATTTTTTAGATACAATACCTAAAGCACAAGCAACAAAATAAAAGGGGAACTACATCAAACTAAAAAGCTTCCACACAGCAGAAGAAACCATCAACAAAATGAAAAGACATCCTATGGAATGAGAAAAAATATTTGCAAACCGTGTATGTGAAAAGGGGTTAATACCCAAAACATATAAGGAAATCATACGACTCAATAGTAAAAAACACATAACCCAATTAAGAAATGAGTAAAGGACCTAAATAGACATTTCTCCAAATCCAAAGAAGATAAACAGGTACATGAAATGATGCTTAACATCACTAGTCATTAGGGAAATGCAAATTAAAACCATGATGAGGTATCACCTCACGCCTGTTAGAATGGTCATCATCAAGAAGACAAGGGATAACACAAATGCTGGTGTGGATCTGGAACAAAGGCCATCCTTGTGCACTGTTGGTGGGATTGTAGATTGGTACAGTCACGATGGAAAAGAGTATGGAAGATGCTCTAAAATACAAGTACCATATGATCCAGGAATTCCACTTTGATGAATGTATTCACAGGTAACAAAAATACTAACTTGAAAATATATCTGCACCCCCATATTCCTATCAGTATTACTTACAATAGCTACCACATGGAAAGAACCCAAGTGACCACTGATGGATGAATGGATAAAGAAGTTGTGCTATATACATACAATGGAACATTATTAAGCCATAAAAAAAAAACCCCACAAAGACATCCTGCCATTTGTGATAATATGGATGGACCTTGAAGGCCTTATGCTAAGTGGGTAAGAGAAAGCCAAAACCTGTATGCTCTCACTTTAATGTGAAATCTAAAAACAAAAACAAAAAACCAAACCCATATAAAAAGAGATGAGACTTGTGGTTACTAGAGATGGGGCGGGAGAGGGAGGTTGATTGGAGGAAACTGGTAGGAAGGTACAAATTTCCAGTTTTAAGATAAAGTACCAGGGATGTAATATACAGCATGATGACTACAGCTAACACCGCTTTGTGATGTATAAGAAAGTTAAGAGGGTAAATCCTGAAAGTTCTCATGACAAGGAGAAAAATTTTCCCCCTTTATTCTTTTCCTCATTCTTTTCCTTTTATCATATCTATCTATATGAGAAGATAGTTAGCTGAACCTACTGTGGCAGTTATCCCACAGTGTATAATGCAAGCCATCACACTATATGCCTTCAACTTACAGTGATGTAGGTCAATTATTTCTCAGTAAAACTGGGGGGAAAGACTTTAAAAATCTACATGATAAAAAAAATCCATAAGCAAGTCAAAAGAAAAATGACCAACTGGGAATACATAATTTTGTATCACCAAATTTCTAGAATGGTGAGAAAGGATTACACTGAAAGGTTGCAAATCACTGATCCAGGGATTCACCAAAGAAGGATGCTAACTTCAGTTTATGTATTTATTTCACCTAAGGTGCCAAGTAAATGTTTCTTCCATCAAATATAATTCTACTTTCCATTTTAATGGAGGAAACCAATAACCACAAGGTCACCAGGGCAAAATGAGTAAGACAAGCCTGCACCTGTCTCAGAGGACATCAGTGATGGGCAAGGTCACTTTGGGATTACTAAATTCTGGAAGGATATTCTATTTAACAAGCCTGTCATTTCCATCTTGTTTGATGCTGTGTTTTAACTGCTGCAGACTGCAGTGACCGCGCCATCAAAGTCATTTCTGAAGTGGTGTGCATGAGTTTGCACAGATGAACACAAATGTTATAAACACGGCAACACTGTTACTTTCACCAAGTATGCCATGTAGTCATGGCTTCTGCACTTTTATTAGGCCTATTAGAAATACACAACTATAGGGCGCCTGGGTGGCTCAGACGGTTAAGTGTCTGCCTTCGGCTCAGGTCATGATCCCAGAGTCCTGGGATCGAGTCCCGCATCAGGCTCCCTGCTCCTTGGGAGCCTGCTTCTCCCTCTGCTTCTCTCTCTCTCTCTCTCTCTCTGTCTCTCATGAATAAATAAATAAAATCTTAAAAAAAAAAAAAGAAATACACAACTATATATTATTTCATCTGAAATATTTTTGTACTCTTAACAGCAATGCATTTGAGTAAATCTGGTACTACTGAAATATGGTTTATCTCTTGGACAAGAACTTTATTTGATCATTCAAGAGAAGAATATAATTACCTCTGTGTCTCCTGACATATATAAATCTCGGTCTCTCTTTTTTTTTTAATTATGTTATGTTAGTCACCATACAGTAGTACATCATTAGTTTTTGATGTAGTGTTCCATGATTTATTGTTTGCATATAACACCCAGTGCTCATTGCAATACGTGACCTCCTTAATCCCATCACTGGGTTAACCCATCACCCTATCCCTCTCCTCTCTGAAACCCTCAGTTTGTTTCCCCAGGGTCCATAGTCTCTCATGGTTCTTCTCCCCCGAGCCCACCCCCCTTCATTTTTCCCTTCCTTCTCCAATGTCCTCCATGTTATTCCTTATGCTCCACATATAAGTGAAACCATATGATAATTGTCTTTCTCTGCTTAACTTATTTCACTTAGCATAATCCCCTCCTGTTCCATCCATGTCGATGCAAATGGTGGGTATTAATCCTTTCTGATGGCTGAGTAATAATATTCCATTTATATATGGACCACATCTTCTTTATCCATTTGTCTGTTGAAGGGCATCTTGGCTCCTTCCACAGTTTGGCTGTTGTGGACATTGCTGCTTTGAACATTGGGGTGCATGTACCCCTTCTTTTCACTACATCTGTATTTTGGGGGTAAACACCCAGTAGTGTAATTGCTGGGTCATAGGGTAGCTCCATTTTCAACTTTTTGAGGAACCTCCACACTGTTTTCCGAAGTGGCTGTACCAGCTTGCATTCCCACCAACAGTGTGAAAGGATTCCCCTTTCTCCACATTATGGAGGTTCCTCAAAAAGTTAAATCTCAGTCTCATGGAGGAAAAAAGTAAAACCACAAAACTTTTTTGCAGTCTCTTCCAGTTTGACTTTGGACAGAACAACCCAATAACAATACGAGTTTCAATTAAAGAGGTTTGAGGGAAAGCCCAGGGTTACTGCACCTACAGTCATTTCAGTGAGTTTTTTCAAATTAAGTCTACCTCCTGAGCACCTGAGTACATGCTTGAAAAACATTGTGTTAGAAGGATTTCTTTTTTAGGTTCAATATCACACAAAGCAACTGGATATTTCAAAAACAGTCCAAGAACATACTGTGTCATAAGAATGCTATTTCCATGGAAATTTGGATAATGGTCAACTGGCATATATTATAAATAGTTTCCCATGCTATGCCTAAATTAGAAATCAATTCAACTTATAATAACTGAATTAACTTAATTAACAAATATTTTTCATGGCCTCCCATTACCAGGCATTTGGGGAGGGGATAAGAGTGCTCCATTTTGGTACTCCTTGCTCTAAGGATGAAAAGAATACATTCTTGGGACCATGTCAAAGGCACTTGCTCCCCAGCTAGACAAAGGAAGAGAAAAGAACACAAATCAAGACTAACAGATTTAAAATCAAGATTTTTATCAAGAAAATGACAAAAAAACCCCAAAACACCTCTTACCTTCCACAAGAACACAGATTCATCCCCTCAGCCTAAGCATTTTCTTTCTAGAATTACTAAAATAAAGTCAAGTGCTAGACCTAATTTATATGTCAAAGGTGAAAGGGACCTTATTTGGCAGCCTGAGCCACTGAAGCCAGAAAAACGTACTCAAGGTCAGCCCGTGAGGGAACAGGAGCCCTAGGTCCGGCCCCCAGATTTTCTGTCCCCAACATCATGGTGCTCCTCACTCCATCTGCAGGGGAGCTGCACATCTCAATTGCACCCTTTGTAATACAAGTCTGAGTCCTGGGAATTTTAACTTGCCATGGGTATGAGGAGTGAGGAGGCAGGAGATGCTGCAATGGCAAAGTTCTGACCACCCATAAAGATAGGAAAACTCAAAGTTGGAGAAGGAGAAAGTTATAGATGTCTTTGGGTATGGTACAGGAGCTCTGATTACAGACATTTCCAAGTTATTAGATAAAGAAACATCTCCAGAGTAGAGAAGAAGAGTGAGTTCTCCGGGCCACATAGTTTGATGTATTACTTTATAGAAAAGACCATTTTCTTTTTTCATTCTTTGCCTGCCGAAAAGGTTTCAGTACACATGCAGAGGGATTCCAGAATGAGGTGTGCTTTCTACTCTAAATGAATACACTGTTACCGACTTTATTCATCAATCTCTTCTTAGTTACGAGATTATGACTTCATTCTTCACCTAAAATTTACTTTCTCAAATTTATGTCACAGTGACACTCCCTAGCCCCACCCCAGCCACCTCTGTGGGCAGTCTCAGCCCCACCCACCTGGATTACAGTAGCCCTAGAGCCCTCTCAACCCTCCACTTGGTCACAAAGGCAAGAGCACACCTTTAACTTCATTTTGAGAAGAAATTCCCACCTCTAATGGCAGAACGCTTGGCCCCTAGACCACTGGAGTCACACTTCCTTCTAAGGAACACTGTTAATTTTAAATTGCTGAGTATATGTATAATTTTTGTTATAAACACTTTATATTAAGGGCTTGTTTTTTATAGTACTTCTCACAAGAGAAGAATCCTAAAAATACAGAAATGAAAAAATTCATATGTAAACATATGACATTTAAAAATATTTACCAGTTTCTTCTTCCCTATTCCCCCATGAAAACAGCATATCTGGCCTTTCAGTGAGCTGTGACCAAGCCCCTCTATTTAGAGCTTCTCTGCCATACCACCTTCTTAGGTCACCATGAGTGGTAAAGTAAGAATTACATTAAATCTTAGTGCAGCTACAATAATGCTGTGCCCCTTACAGCCTGGGTGGCTTAGACAACCCCCTGGTGTTTCTTAGTGAAAAACACTGAGACCAGTGTTTCTAACACGGACATAGGGCATAGCCCTCCTCCTCCTCTAGTTCCTATCCGATGCTAACAATCCTGTTTCAAGGACAAGGAATGGGAGGAGCTGTGCGGTGGTGGATGCTTTCCTTCTTAACCTTTCTAGGAAGTGCTTATTTACATCATTAGCTTCATTCTCGGCAGGGCCGTGCAAGGAGGCTCTGAGTTGATGGCTTTCTCAATTCCATTTCTGTTTTTGACCTGGCTAAGTTTGTTTTAAGCTGCCTAAAAGAACAAGACAGAGGCCACTCTTGCTGTCTTTACAGACAGTGAAACGCTACGGTATGGCATCTCTTCTTTAAGGCAGGATCCCCCTGAGACATTCCTGCAAAGTCAGCACAGTCCATGAACACCAGGAAGGCACGCTGACCTTGGGCTACCTGGCAAAACAGTGTGCAGCAGTCAGACAACAAAAACAAGCAAACAAACAAACAAAAAAACCCCTTACTATTAGGAGAGTCCAGTCTCTCTAGACAACTAGCTTTGACCTACACTATAGATTCTTTCTGAGTAGCTATAATGGCAGCACATCGTGTATAAGTCTAGGCATTATAGGTGGATTCATGGTTTATTTAGGGGAAGAAACCGATGAAGACATTTAGAAATCAGAGTTAGTTTTGCCCATAAAAAATGATCTATCCATGTGTGTCCCTAAACAGCTACACAATAAACAAATGAAATAGATGAAACGATACCCCAGTGCTGCCCAATTTAGCCTCTGTACTTATAAGCATTCAGAGTATCTTAAAAAAGTTAATAAATTTTTCTGTGCAGTCACAATAATTTCACACTATGAAAAATACTCTAGTCCTGAACGTACAAATTTATTATTTCACTGGAAAATAATGGAACTTATTTGGTACGTGCTGTAAACTGAACTGTATACCCCCCAAAATTTGTATGTTGAAGCCCTAACTCCAATGTGATAGCATTTGGAGATGGGGCCCTCAGGAGATAATTAGGTTTAGATGAGGTAATGTGGGGTTCAACTGCTGAGATTAGTGCCCTTATAAGAAAAGAAGAAGACACCAGCACACGCACGCTCTGCCGTGTGAGGACATAGCAAGGATGCAGCCATTGGCAAACCAGGAAGATGGTCCTCACCGGAACCTGACCCTGTTGGTACCCAGATCTCAAATTTCTAGCCTCCAGACCTAAAACAATATAAATCTCTGTTGTTTAAGCCACCCATTCCATGGTATTTTGTTATGGCAGTCCAAGCTAATACAGGTTTAATTTTTTTTAATTCAAATATCTTTAAAAAGTTAAAGCACATGGGGCACATGTCTAAACTAAGAGACGAGATGCCAATTAATGCACTACTGGTTATTTACCCCAAAGATACAAATGTAGTGATCCGAAGGGGTACGTGCACCCCAATGTTTATAGCAGCAATGTCCACAATAGCCAAACTATGGAAACAGCCAAGATGTCCATAGACAGATGAATGGATGAAGAAGATGTGGTATATATGTACAATGGAATATTATGCAGCCATCAAAAGGAATGAAATCTTGCCATTTGCAACGATGTGGATGGAACTGGAGGGTATTATGCTAAACGAAATAAGTCAATCAGAGAAAGACATGTATCATATGATCTCACTGATATGAGGAATTCTTAATCTCAGGAAACAAACTGAGGGTTGCTGGAGTGGTGGGGGGTAGGAGGGATGCGGTGGCTGGGTGATAGACATTGGGGAGGGTATGTGCTATGGTGAGCGCTGTGAATTGTGTAAGACTGATGAATCACAGACCTGTACCTCTGAAACAAATATATGTTTAAAAAAAAAATAAGATAGTAGGAAGGGAAAAATGAAGAGGGGGAATCGGAGGGGGAGATGAACCATGAGAGACTATGGATTCTGAGAAACAAACTGAGGGTTCTAGAGGGGAGAGGGAGTGGGGGGATGGGTTAGCCTGGTGATGGGTATTAAAGAGGGCATGTATTGAATGGAGCACTGGGTGTTATACGCAAACAATGAATCATGGAACACTACATCAAAAACTAATGATGTAATGTATGGTGATTAACATAATAAAAAAATAAATTAAAAAAAAAGGTCCATTTGGTTTACCTGGTTGGTTCAAACCAAGTATTTAAGGAAAAAATAACATGCCTTTTATACAAGTTCTTCCAGTGAATAGAGGAGAATAGAAAACACCCTCTGGCTCATTTTAGGAGGTCAGCATAACCTTAATACCAAAGTACAACAAGGGCATTAGTAGAAAGAAAAATTATACTCCAATTGCAGTTATAGACATAGGATTTTTGCATCTAAGCAGAACATTAGATTAAATGAATATGGAAATATTTAAGACAGCTAATATACAATGGTTCAGATGGGTTTATTTCAGAAATGGAAGGTTAGTTTAATATTCGAAAATTCAGTCAGCAATGTAGCTCATCTATAGTGACAGCAGATGGTCATCTATGGTGATAGCAACAGATCAGTGGCTGTCCAGGAGTCTGTGTGGAGGGGCGTCTCCAGGAAAGGGACTAGAGACAGATTATGAAGGGCATGAGGATACTTTCAGAGGGAAGTGATAAATATGTTCATTATATGATTTCAGTGATAGTTTCATAGGTATATACATATATGAAAAATGATCCCACTATATAATACAAATATGTGAAGTTTATTTTATACTATTATACTTCATTAAAGTTGTTTTAAAAAACAATAAAGAGGGTGCCTGGGTGGCTCAGTCAGTTAAGCGTCTGCCTTTGGTTCAGGTCATGATCCCAGGGTCCTCTGACTGAGCCCCACATCAGGCTCCCTGCTCAGTGGGGAGCCTGCTTCTCCCTCTCTCTCTGCTGCTCCCCCTGCTTGTTCATTCCCTCCCCCCTCCGTCTCTCCTTCTCTTTCTCTGTCAAATAAATAAAATTTTTAAAAAAGGATAAAGAAGTTGTGGTATATTTATACAACGGAATATTACTCAGCCATAAAAAAGAATGAAATCTTGCCATTTGCAACAATGTGGATGGAACTAGAGTATATTATTCTAAGTGAAATAAGGCAGTCAGAGAAAGACAAATACTATATGATTTCCCTCATATGTGGAATTTAAGAAATGAAACAGATGAACATAGGGGGGAGAAAAGAGAGATGCAAACCATAAAACAGACTCCTAGCTAGAGAGACAAATAGAGGGCTGCTGGAGGGAAGGTGGGCAGGGGGGTGGGTTAAATGAGTGATCGGTATTAAGGAGGGCACTTGTGGTGGTGAGTACTGGATGTTAAATTTTTTTTTAAATAAAATAAAATCAGTTGGCCAATTAAAAAAAATCTATCAGTAATGTATCACATTAAGAGAATAAAGAATCCGGGCACCTGGGTGGCTCAGTTGGTTAAGCGACTGCCTTCGGCTCAGGTCATGATCCCAGGGTCCTGGGATCGAGTCCCGCATCGGGCTCCCTGCTTGGCAGGGAGTCTGCTTCTCCCTCTGACCCTCCCCTGTCTCATGCTCTCTCTCTCTATCTCATTCTCTCTCAAATAAATAAATAAAATCTTAAAAAAAAAAGAGAGAATAAAGAATCCACATGATCATCTCAACAGAAATGAAGAAACATTTGATAAAAGTCAACTTCCATTCATGATTTTAAAAAACAACTCTTAGCTAACGGTGAAAGTAATTTCCTTAGACAGATAAAGACTATCTTAAAAAACAAAAAACAACTCCTATAGCAAAACATCATAGTTCAAATTAAAGTGTTGAAAGCTTTCCATGTGAGACTGGGAACAAGAGAAAGATGTCTTCCCAGTACCACTTCACCTCTTGCTCCATTATGCCCCTCCCTGATTTGAGTGACACTGATCACAGCCTCAGGTATAGGTCTGAGCTAAGCAGTTGAACAGATTCCTCTTGTCCAGTGATTTTTTTTTTTTCAATCACGTCCAAGCCTTTTTTTTTTGACAGAGAGAGACACTGTGGAAGAGGGAACACAAGCAGGGGGAGTGGGAGAGGGAGAAGCAGGCTTCCCTCCGAGGAGGGAGCCCGATGCGGGGCTCAATCCCAGGACCCTGGGATCATGACCTGAGCCAAAGGCAGACACTTAAGGACTGAGCCACCCAGGCACCCCTTGTCCAGTGATTAATCCAAGGAAGGACAGGGATAAGCTAGTCAATGCACTCTAACCCCCTACTCCCAGTGACTGTGTCAAAGGCATCACAAGATCTAAATTGGTCCAGTCAAAGGAAGACAAAAGAGTTTGTCTGGGAGAAGAGAAGCTCTCATTCCAATGGAGAGTATAGTATCAAGATGCAATGATTTCTAATACAATAAGGGGAACCAGGGAGGAAGACAGAGTGAAAAGAATCAGAGAGAAATAGAGCCCAGTCAAGAATTATACTGTGTCGTGTGTGTGTGTGTGTGTGTGTGAAAAATTCCCTTTATTTTTTGAGCCAGATTGGTTCTGCTTTTCTGTTATTTGCATCCCAAAGCCTCCTGATACAGTCTGGTTACATAAAGTACCATAATTAGTTCAAATCAATAGAAAAACTAAGGCAGACAAAAGTCAAAAGAATATATGCCCTAAAAGAAAATACACACAGTTCAAAGTTGTGGTACACAGTTAGAAACCAAAACTTTCCTTCAAAGAATGTCTGTTCTGATTAAATGACATAATATACGGAAATCATTTAGCACAGGGCCGGATGCATACCAGGCCATCACCATTAACTTCAGACAGCTAATGATGCAGTGGGCTTTGCAGAGTGCCCAGGGAGGCAGGAAACAGTCTTTTATGTCAAAAGTATCTTCTTACAGTGTGAAATAATTTGACTCGATTGTCGTAAAATTCAGGTGCCAATAAGTGTTAACAGTGTTTACTGGAAACCTACATTTGCAACTTTACATACATTTGTTTTTTCATATGGACCCTGCAAGATAGGTACTATTCCCAACGGACCCATCAAGAAACAAATTCAGAGAAGTGAACCAACTTAGCAGCTGGGTAAATGGTGATACCTGCTTTCACCTCAGGTCCCAACTCGGACTCAGAACGGACGTCACAGAAAGTCACTCTAATTCCCGGATGCATCCTGTATTTTAACATTTTTTCTTTTGGACATCTCAGACTTGGTTCATAGTAACAAAGCTATTTTCTGAACAGATCATGACAAATGCACAGATCAAGAGAAAGATCTTTGAAGAGAAACCACCCCATATTATGGCAGTCATCTAGAAAACAGCTTCCTGACACAAATGAAGCTAACTTGGGTTCTTCAAAACATTTTTGGGAGATTTTTAATAGCCCTTATAACGAGATCTAGGAAATCATGAGCTTTAGAAAGAATAGATAATTGTACAGTCTTTGGAGCTGTTCTAAGATAAAATATGGAAGCAGTAGATAAACACCACATGAAAGAAAAAATAAAATTGCTTTTTTCTTCCACAGAATAGAGGTTGGGAATAGAAAACGTAAACCATTTAAATGACTCTCCTAAGTACTGCTATCTTGAATGTTTACTCTATCTTTTAAGGATACAAATCCTATCTATTCTCCAAAAGTTGTTATAAGTCAGAATAAACAAGTGACATGAATTATTAAAGAACAATTTCATATCTATTTGTTCTTTCTAATAATCTCCCAAATGTCTTAGCAAACCCCACATTCAATAAATTACATAACATACAATGTTTGTTTAAAAAAAAAATAGTAAGAGAATAGAACTTTAGATTGGGCCCTAAGATATATGTGAAAGGATGCTATTTAAGTTTGTGATTATGCTATGAAAGTTCATCGCCGTATTCCACAGTCTTGGCTTATCATCTCCCACCATCTCCCCCAGGTAGGGGTTGCCATGGGGAAGAAATGATGTTAGTGAAATGAGTAGATTCTAGCCTCTTCCCTGGAACTCTAACCCACTCTGATTAGGCTGTCATGGCTTACCCAGATGGTGTCCTTTCTTCTCTTTCCCTCTGAGCTGAATCTATGAAATTAACCTGACCTCCAGTTATGCATCCAGCTCTGGGGTCAACTCCAGCTCTCAACAGGTGAGATAGGGTAAGAAATCCTTTGTCAAGATCTTCCTATCCCTGCCCTGAATTATGGTTTCTTTGACTTTGCTCTGATTTTACTCCCATCCCCTGTGCTGGGTTCTTTGCCTTGTATTCCAGTTTCCCATGATTGGGTTTCTTACTGTGCCGTCTCAATCTCCTTGTAATGGGTCCTTAATACTTCACGGGAGACTCCTACAATACACAGGGCCTGCTGGACTGGACCTTTTGTTTTGTTTTTTGTTTTTAAGAATTACGTTGGGGGCGCCTGGGTGGCTCAGTCGGTTAAGCGTCTGCCTTCGGCTCAGGTCATGATCCCAGGGTCCTGGGATCGAGCCCCACATCGGGCTCCTGCTCAGCGGGAAGCCTGCTTCTCCCTCTCCCACTCCCCCTGCTTGTGTTCTCTCTCTCACTATGTCTCTCTCTGTGAAATAAATAAATAAAATCTTTAAAAAAAAAAAAAAAAGAATTACGTTGGTATTTGGGCCACTTCCTAAGTAATTTAGAACTTGGCTTCTGTTAGGGCCATATTCCACCAGATCCACACCATCCCCTTACCTGTTAACAAATTTGATGGATTAGGAATCTACTTTTCACATTCATGGGAGGCAGTATGGCATACTGGTTAAGAGTGTAGTTTTGGCAATCAGATTCCCCAGGTGTGAAAGCTAGCTCAGCTATGTATGACCCTGAGTAATAAGATTCTTAATCTCTGTATACCTTGATTTCTTCATTTCCTTAACAGAGATAAAGACAGCACCTGCCTCACACATGAATTATCTGTCGATATGGCTAATAAATAATGAGCACTCCATAAAAAATAGCTGTTGTTGGGCACCTGGGTGGCTCAGTTGGTTAAGCGACTGCCTTCGGCTCAGGTCGTTATCCTGGAGTCCCAGGATCGAGTCCCACATCGGGCTCCTTGCTCAGCAGGGAGTCTGCTTCTCCCTCTGACCCTCCCCCCTCTCATGCTCACTCTCTCTCTCATTCTCTAATAAATAAATAAAATCTTTAAAAAAATTAGCTGTTGTTATTATTATGGTTCCTCTCTACCCATCTATGGAATTATAGGCTGCATTACTATCTTTGGGTCTTTGCCTAATGCTGGAGATCTGCCTGATCCCGTATCTATTCACTTGTGATCTGCCTCCCTACTCCTATGTAAATTTTTCCTTCTTAATTTACAGTAAATGTAATCACTTTCCCAAAAGAAAGTAGTAAGGGATGGAAATCCATTACTTGCTTCTGTCTTCCTTTCCTTTCAAAGAGAAAGGAGCTATTGTTTACCCAGCCTGAACCTGTTCACACTTCTCTGTATCTAGGAGATGTTACTTTTATAGCCACTCTGTCATCATGGCTTATCTTAAAGAGCAACTGGAGTTTAGTTTGTGAGCTGCTGATGTGTAAGTTTTGCAAAAATCAAGCCAAAATGGTAGTAGCTTTGGGTACTGACCTGTTCCATTCCTACAAGGCCTTAACCCTAGAATTTTTAAGCTGTGACCTGAAAGATGGAATCTGAAAATAGACATGTATGAACCTTTGCATCTGATTTCATTGTTCCAAATAC
Organism: Neomonachus schauinslandi; assembly: GCF_002201575.2. Lineage (NCBI taxonomy): Eukaryota > Metazoa > Chordata > Mammalia > Carnivora > Phocidae > Neomonachus > Neomonachus schauinslandi. Next base: position 65,900,350 of record NC_058412.1, read on the forward strand.
TTGTGGAATTTTTATAAAATATAAACATAAATATTAACAATGAAAAATAAAGGTTAAATATTTTAGCATTCATTTACATGACTCTGCTATTATTCTATGCAATATTGATACCACTATCTATACACATAACACTACTTCTGATATTTTAAGGCTTTATCATGAAGAGTGGTAATGCATGACACCTTCAGACAAAGGGAAGCCAGAATTAGTGTACCTAGTTTATAAATTGAGTAAAAGAAATAAAATAAAAAGTGATTTACTCCAAACTCTTATAAGGAAGAGTTAAATAAGAAACCCAATCCCTAAACATCTAATACCTAGCTAAACTGCCTTTGGAAAAAGAAAAACTTGTTACTCATTCTTTGTAAAAAGATACTCTAAATACATATAGCTATTAAGGCTGGATTTAAAACTGAAGACATCCTAACACTAACTGTCCAATTTGGAACCCTGAAGCAGTCAACTACCAAACTCAACTCACCTTCAATATTTATACCTAATGACTTACAGACAGATCTTCAGATTATATGTACCTTCACCAAACTAAATTCTTAACCAATTTCATAGACTTGGGCAGCTTTCCATCACTCCAGCCAAATGTATTGATCAAAATCCTGAATCTGTTTAGAAAAATGTTATCTTATATCTTTGAGCATCAAAATGATGCTACGAAGCATCAGCCTGTTCTGAAACTCTAATCTGGAACTGTGTTTTACACTGTGCTGGCTGCTAAGTGTGGATCATGGTAAGGGAGTGGTGAGGGAAGAAGCCACTGCCCAGTCTCAAGCTGGGCAAGAACATCAATCAGAGAAGACACTGTGTTCCCTTCCTATGGCTGAACTGTGTCACCTCTTCTAGCATTTACTTCTCCTCTCTGTGGTTTCACTTAGGAATTGATTACTTCAATGCATCTTGTGACCCACGGCCTGTCAATTCCCCTGTTACTTTTCAGGAGTAGATCGTGTAAGTACATTCACCAGTGTTTAAAATGAACACCTCTTTCTTACCAGAAATGGCTCAACTCTTCCTGACATCGACACATTATTATTGAAAGCTCTATACTGTAAATTCTTTGTCCTTCCCGACCCTGCCCTTTCTCATTGCCCACAGCCAATAACAACAACAGACTGTCTATCAGAGCAAACAGGGGCCTCACAATTGCACATAAAAATTCCAGATGCTCAACATCTTTTTTTTTTTTTTTAAGATTTTATTTATTTGACAGAGAGAGACACAGCGAGAGAGGGAACACAAGCAGGGGGAGTGGGAGAGGGAGAAGCAGGCTTCCTGCCAAGCAGAGAGCCCGATGTGGGGCTCGATCCCAGGACCCTGGGATCATGACCTGAGCCGAAGGCAGACGCTTAACGACTGAGCCACCCAGGCGCCCCGATGCTCAACATCTTTAAAAGACGGGTCCAGACTTAGCCAAGAGAATCCATTTTTACTCACTTGGGTATTTCAACAATTTTTGCTTTGAATTTTGAACATGGGCTTGGCTACCTTCTCCCAAAGCATTCGGTACAGCGTGTGACTTTATGGTAACAGTGAGTATTTGAGCCACACTGGTGCCACTGTGGGATTTATACCATAAATACAAACAATTAAGACCAGCATGTTTACACAAGACTTCATCTTCTCACAAACTTTCCCATATTTTCTCTAAATATTTAGGTTAAAGTAGGCACCAAAGTAGCAATTCTACTGGAGTAGAACAGCAGTTAGATACAGTACAGAATTTGCTTTAATACCAGATTACTCCCCATGCGACCCCCTGGATTTTCTGTAGTTTTTTATCCTAGCTTAACTTCCTTACTTTACTTGGCATCTTCTGGCATCTTCTCCCCTCCCTGTTGTTGTATACCCTGAAAATGAACCGTTTATTTTATTATTTGTCTAAGAAAGAAGTTGGGAAGAAATCCTTCAGGCATTTTAGAGTCAAAAATGATTACCATTAATTGGGAGTAATCTTTGTCATTAGGTCCTCATAAATATGAATAATATGTTATCCACTTATTTCCTTTAAAAACTATCAAAGATAAAGCTCACTAACAATTTAACTTTTGAATACAGAAGATTAGGTTAAAAATGACACCTGAAGATTTAGTGTCCAACAAAAACACTAGCAATAGAGTAGAACCTCATCCTGACAATGTTCTTGAAACCTGAAAAGAGCATATAAGAAATATGAAACCTAGGGCGCCTGGGTGGCTCAGTTGGTTAAGCGACTGCCTTCGGCTCAGGTCATGATCCCGGAGTCCCAGGATCGAGTCCCGCATCGGGCTCCCTGCTCAGCGAGGAGCCTGCTTCTCCCTCTGACCCTCCCCCCTCTCATGTACTCTCTCTCATTCTCACTCTCTCAAATAAATAAATAAATCTTAAAAAAAAAAAGAAATATGAAACCTGACAAAACTGTAAAGAAGACACTAGTCCCGTCACTCCTCATCTATTAAAAGGAAAAATGGTGTACTCAAGGGACCATGCGAATCTCTGTATCATTCCAAGTTTTAGTGTATGTGCTGCTGAAGCAAGCACAAATCAAAACCCCAATGAGATACCACCTGACACCTGTCAGAATGGCTAAACTCAAGAAGGCAGTAAATGACACGTGTTAGTGAGGATGTGAAGAAAAGAGAACCCTTGTGCACCGTTGATGGGGATGCAAACTGGTGCAGCCGCTGTGGAAAACAGTATGGAGATTCCTCAAAAAATTAAAAAGAGAATTACCTTGTGGTCCACTAATTCCACTACTGGGTATCTATCTACCCCCCAAAAAAGGAAAACACGCATTTGAAGAGGTATACGCACCTCTATGTTTACTGCAGTATTATTTACAATAATCAAGACATAGAAGCAACCTAAAGGCCCATCAACAGACGAGTGGATAAGGAAGACATTAAGATACTGGATAAAGAAAATATTTGAGATAATGGATACTCAAATTTTTAAAAAAATGTTTAAAGAAAAAAAATGATTGTAGAATTTTGTTTGTAACCACCGTTTTTAAACATCCTAATTTTTTTCTTTTCTATGTTAAACAGTAAAAAAATATCGTGGATTATTATTTTATTTTTTTGTTTAGATACAACTTATACACAATGTTACATTAGTTTCAGATGTACAACATAATGTTTTCAGAAGTCTATACCACATGCTATGCTTGGCCAGAAGTGTAGCTTAAATTACCCTATTTAATGATGGGAAAAAACATACAAGATCCAGTCACAATAACTAATTCTTTTCTGTTCCAATCACACTCTGCCCAGCCTTCTTCCAGCTCACCCCTGCTAAGGATGAACAGCTGTGTTGTCCATAGCTGGATTGGATACTGCTGGAGGACAAGATCTGTATCTTGTCATTGTGTGTATCCCTAGCAATCATCATGGTGCCCAGACCTTTGTAAACACTGAATATTACTGAAATGATTGGAATTGGCATTCACTGGGGCCAGTGAAAGAGCCCTGACATTGCTGGGCCCCAGATTGGTGATACCCTTCCTGCCATCTTTCAACCATTTAGGATTTGAAGACTATCCATTTTCAAACACACTGAGGGAATGAATTTAAGAGCAACCTTCCTTCTTCTCCATCTTGCCTACTTTTTTGCTCCACAAATATAATCACTAATGTCTGTAGTTATTGTACAATACAAAGTACTTTCACATTTATTGTTTTTATCTGATCCTTACAACCTTTTGAGATAGGCAAGGCAAATACAATCCCTAGTAAACACATAAGGAATAAGAGGTTTAAGGAAGGTTAAAGAATTTGGTCAAGGTCACACAAAGGTAACATATTATTTTTCAGTCTTAGTATTAAGACCTCACTAACAGTATGAGCACCTTAACACCAATGTCCAATGTGGAATCTTGAGACATCCCACTTTCAAAAGCATCTCACTTCTGAGATCTACCCCATCTTTCACTCACTCCCTTTTATTACTGCTTACATGTTTGAAACATGCCCTAGTGCAATGCTTTAATAAAGAAAATAATGTTTGTTAAGTAAAAAATAGTACCACTATAATCGTGAAATTAAAAAAAGACAAAAAAACCATGAGTTCCTCAAAAATCCCTAAGGTCAGTATCTTTGGTAAGGTTTTTATTTAAAGGAACTAATTCTGCCAAATTACTAGGAAAATTGCTTCCTAAATTAAAAATGAACCAATGAATATATTTGAAATGAGTGAGAATTAAAGTGTTCTTAGTCAACTGGTTTTTAGATTTCTCCCATTAAGAATAATTCTGACAGAAATTAAAATTTAAGTGGCCAATCATACAAGACAAGACAGTAGTCTGGGCTTATCCAGAAGCAGAAAGCAGTTCTTCAACCATATCTAATACAGTGTTGTAGAAGCAAATGCTTCAGACTCTTCAAATTTATACAAGTAGCTAAATTCTAGACTCATAAACAAACTAAGCTCTCAAACTCCTAAAATTCACTCTGAATAGCTAATAGGAAGAGTGGTTTGAAAAAAAGGACAGAAAAGCTTATATTCAGATTTTTTCTATAATTTTTGTAAATCACATTTTTGGAAAGAGGTAGGAAGTAAAATTCTAAATATAGGCTTTTTCTTAGTTATGTAAAGTATTTTATTTCTAACCTAAGAAGAGTAGCTCTTTCTTAGATGTTTTCAGTTCTCACCATTTAAGGTTAGTTGAACAAAACTGTTGATGTTGAAAATTCAATGAAATTCAAATCAAAATCCAGCTAAATGGGGGCTGTCACAGTGATGGGACTAATTCCAACTTTTGCTGTTTTCCCAGGAGAATCTATTTTTGCCTTTAATGAGATAGAGACAGGGATGGCACACAGTGGTACTCCAGTTTGGGGAAAGAGATGATTCCCAGAGTTGTGAGGTGCCTGGAATATCAAGGCTTCAAAAGGAATGGAAAGATATTCTGCAGAACAGAAAGAGAATTTGGAGAGGGCACTGCAATTAGGGGCAAGGCTGAGAGGGAGAGAATGGTGGAAGACCTTGGGTGTTGTGTGGGGATCCTTAGTAACGTCCATAAATTGCTTGGTGAAGGCATGTGCTACAGGAACTGGGAAGGACAGAGCTCTACACCCAGACTGACATGGCAGATCAAAGTGGCCTCCAGACACACAGGAGGGGGACTGTAAGAGCATGAGACCTGGGAATTAGAAATGGGGGGGGGGGGCGCCTGGATGGCTCAGTCATTAAGCGTCTGCCTTCAGCTCAGGTCATGATCCCAGGGTCCTGGGATCAAGCCCCACATCGGGCTCCCTGCTCAGTGGGAAGCCTGCTTCTCCCTCTCCCACCCCCCTGCTTGTGTTCCCTCTCTTGCTGTGTCTCCCTGTCAAATAAATAAAATCTTAAAAAAAAAAAAAAAAAGAAATTGTGGGGACAGCTTCAGACTTTCAAAGGCTGTAACACAAATGGAGTCTAAGCTAATTACTGATTTCTGAATGCTGAGGTAATTCCAGGTGATACCTGGTTTAAATAGCAAATGATGGTTAGGGAGAGACAGCACACCAACAAATGTTAGGTAAATCCGTTTGTAAATTCTATCTTCTACTTCTCTCCTACCTCTCTCCAAACATGAACAACACAATGGTGGCAGTAGTTTGATCTTTGAAGTCAGACCTTAAGTCAAATCCTAGCTCTGCCCTTCCCTAGCCATGAAACTTGAACTGGTCACTTAACTTCTCTGAGCCTTGGTGTCTTCATTCAACAAAAATGAATGCAAGACATACCATGCAATATGGCATATAATTAGCGGCTCAATAAATATCTGTTTACTGAATGACAGGTTTGCTATGAGAATAAGATGTGGTATTAATGCCAAGCACATGTGTGGCCAGGCCCCGAACAAATGTTAGCCATGACTCCTATGTCATTCCATTTTGTGATTACTTAAAGTACCAGCCATGTTTTAGAAAAAAAAAAAAAAAGAAAAGAAAAGAGAGCTTCAACAACTAATTCATCAAGTTCCATTTCAGGCATTTTACCCACAATTTGCAATGGCCACTAGCCAAGAGATACTCTCAATTAGTGTTATGTGCTATTACTTTTCAACGAATAAAGCAGAGAGCTGGGACACCTGGGTGGCTCAGTCAGTTAAGCGTCTACCTTTAACTCAGGTCATGATCCCAGGGTCCTGGGATCGAGCCCCACATCGGGCTCCTTACACAGCGGGGAGCCTGCTTCTCCCTCTGCCTGCAGCTCCCCCTGCTTGTGCTCTCTCTAATAAAAATGAAATAAAAAATCTTAAAAAATATAAAGAAGAGAGCTGATAGTTTAGCCATGTATAATTATGCTTTTTCTTAATGAAAATATAAGGACTGATTTTTTATAGACCATACAAGTCAGCTATTGCTACAATAATCCAACAGAATCCCAAATTCAATGGCTTATAACGAGCACTTATTCTCATGCTCATGCATCTGTATGTTGACTAAGGTTTGGCTGGTCTAAGCAAGGCTTGGTTGAGCAGCTCTGCTTCAGACTGTGGTTCGACTCAGGCTCATTCCACCTGTGTTCACTCTGGGACCAAGCTGAAGAAGGGGCAGCAGCTGCCCAAGGAAAGTTCTTCCCAAGGGATATTACCAGTGTGCAAAGCCAAAGCCAAACCATGCAAATATACGTAAGGCTTTATGTCACATCCACCAACATTCCATTGACCAAAGCAAGTCTCACGGCCAAATCCATTATCATTGGGATGGGGGCTGAACAATCAGAGTAGGCAACAATGAACACCAAAATTTTAACTAGTTGGGTATAATTACATCATATGTCTATTTCTACATGGAGTTAAATTTATACTAAGGAATCTCTGAAAGGAAAGATCTTGTGGTAATTAAGAGAAAATTCTGGAGAGAGAAGCCACTAATGAAGTTGAAAATTTATGATACTCCAATTACTAAATAAATGATGTAACTCAGGCTTCAGATGTTCATTTATAATTATGTAGAAAATAATTTCAAGCATGTTTTATGTGTTTCAATAGAATCAAATTGTCTTCTTATTCAAACTGGTATGTCAAACCATCAAAACTAATCGATGTCACTGTTAAAATAGAAGATAAATCTTTACTCTTTAGATATTTACAGTTGAATAAATATGTCATTTTGTAAAATTGTTAAGTGCACTGGTGAAAGTTCTAACACACCTCACTTATTTAAAAGAAACTGCAAATTGTATTAAGATTGACTTAAAAACGAAAATGAAACATTAGGTCAACATAAGTGCTTTGAAATTTAAGCATTATCAACAAACTTAAAATTCTAGGCTGAGAAAATAGACATCAAAAGTACATTTAGTCAAAAGAGCACCAATCTGTTTTCAATCATCTTTTTATAAATTATTCAGTGCAAGCTTAGAGAAATGATTTTAATTAAGAAAGATTACACTTGGGTATTAATATGATAAAATATGCTGACATAATATTTAAAATCTACGTGGTATTAATGGAAACCAAGAATTCCTCAGCAATATAAAAAATAAGTTTAACAGAAAATTTGGTTTCTAGAGTTCCATTGGTCTGTAACTGGAGACTTCAAATATAACAATATTAGATATCTATTTTAAGTATTGGAGACTCCTTAGAACCAACTGCTTTGGTCAAAATTATTATGAACCATCTTAACTACTGGATAGGAGGTACTGCATTAGATATTAATTCTAATGGACAAATCTGTGAATTATTCTTTTAAGCTTTCTCTAATACTAACATTTCTATTATCGTATCTATTCAGTTATCATTTCTTTTCTACTTCCCCCTATTATTCCTCTTTTCAGAAACCTCCAATAGATCTAATCTGAACAAGTCTCAAATCCAAACTCCTCATGGTGGGCATACAAAAGCCTCCATTGTGCTGTCCCCAACTTATTTCCTCTTGCCCTGTAACATGAATTCATTACTCTTGCTAAGCTGGTCCCGTGATTCAAAAACATAGTTTAACCATGTTATTTCTCACTTGCAAAACAGGCATCCAGTGTCTCTGTATCATATTTGACCAGTCTTTTAAGACTCTGCTCAAGTTCTACCTCTTACACTGAAGATTTCCTGGTCAACTCCATCTTTCAGAGAGCTCTTGTACCTCAAAACTTTAGTAGCACTAACTAAAGTCTGGTTGTGCATATGAAATTTTTCATGTAACTGTCTTGATTTGAACTTTTCACATATCTTATCCCCTTGTAGATACTAATGGTTTTTTTTTTTTTTAAAGATTTTTATTTATTTATTTGACAGAGAGAGAGGTAGCGAGAGCAGGAACACAAGCAGGGGGAGTGGGAGAGGGAGAAGCAGGCTTCCTGCCGAGCAGGGAGCCCGATGTGGGACTCGATCCCAGGACCCTGGGATCATGACCTGAGCCGAAGGCAGACGCTTAACGACTGAGCCACCCAGGCGCCCTGATCCTAATGGTTTTAAGTGTACATTCCATATCCAAGATACATACTCCAGGTTACCCATCCAAGATTCATTCTCCTTTTCTTCCTTATGAATAGAATCCAAATTTTGCTGGACAACAACGTACCCAGTTAAAAGCACGCACCTTCCAAAATTCCTAGCAGATGGAAGTGCCCATGCGACCCTAGTTTTGACTAAAGAATTAAGAACAGAAGTCAATTTTTAGAGATCTCTAGAAAAGCTACTGTTCTCCTGATAGAAAGGGACAAAACATGAATATGATGCTTGGAGGTGGAAGAGCCTCACATGATTATAAGGACAATATGTGACATGTTTTCTATGTCCTTAAATGTTAAGGACAAAAAAAACCTGGGACATTCATGACATCATGGCATCACTGTACCAACCCTAGACAGTATACCTTCATACTTATTTTTGAGAAAAATAACTCATCTTCCATTAAGCTAGTCTAGTTGGATATCCATTACATAGAGCAAAATGTCAATCCTAAGTGACAGGTCTTAAAACTTTTTATGAATATTTTAAATAATTGCCAAACAATCATTCAATGCTTAGCATTGTGCTAGTACACAGAAAATACAAAAATACGTATGATCTCTGCTCTCTCAAAGTTATCATTTGAAGAAAAGACATACAAAACATAGATGAGTAATACAAGTTGTATATGACTCATTTAATACTTACTGAGCACGTGTATATATACACACATGTATGCAGAGAGCACACCAGCAGAGGACAGAAAAGTAAATCAGTCAAGGATTATTTCCTTAAAGAGACTACAATAGATACGCTTATCTATTGTAATATTTACAATATCTTTTGTAAAACCTATCAATAGATATAGATATGTATCTATATGTGGTCATAAAAAGCTTTAAAAATGTGTAGGACTAAGTACTACAAAAATGAAGTACAAATTAAATCCTAGTTTCAAGGGAGACAAAACTACTTTTAATCGATGACATCAAAAAAGGGTTCTTTCATACAGAAGGTACATTTGTGAAGGACCTTGAAGAATGGGTAAGATGGAGGTCTGTGGAAATGAGGGTGGGGTGGAGGAGTGTCTGGGTATTAGGGACTAGAAAGAGGGGAGAAAAAGTGATAAGGTTTTAGGCTAGGAAAATGGTGGAAATGCAGAAAAAGAACACAGAAGAAGGTACATGTTTAGGTAAATAAAGGGTTTAGTTTACAACCACACTTAGTAACAAAATAGATGGAAAATAAGCTTTCCTTCAACCCTCATCCAATTATTCTACTCTACTCCCACATTCTGCTAAAGGCATCTCACTTTTATCCCATCTCCTTTACTCTAAGCTGGCTTTCTCTTCAAGATGCACCTAAAATAAATACTCAACATATTTAACAGTGAAAACCTAGAGCTGTTCAATATGGTAGCCTCTAACCTGTTGGCTGTTGAAATTTAAATTATTTAAAATCAAATTAAATTAAAATTAAATTTTCTCATTAGCCACACTTCAAGTTCTCATATGGCCACATGTATGGGACATTGGGAAATTAATCCCATAGCTACAGAAATTCTACTGAACAGTAACAACTTAGAGTCTTTGTCTTTCAAGTCAGGAATTAAGCAAGGAAGCCCAGTTATTGAAATTTTGAATACTTTCCTGCAATAGGTTTGAACCTAACACAATGGATCAAGAAAGGGAAATGAGGGGCGCCTGGGTGGCTCAGTTGGTTAAGCGACTGCCTTCGGCTCAGGTCATGATCCTGGAGTCCCGGGATCGAGTCCCACATCGGGCTCCCTGCTTGGCAGGGAGTCTGCTTCTCCCTCTGACCCTCCTCCCTCTCATGTTCTCTGTCTCTCATTCTCTCTCTCACAAATAAATAAAATCTTAAAAAAAAAAAAAAAAAGGGAAATGAGATCTACTGGAAAGAAACGATTATCTCTACGAAAAACCCAGAAAAATAAAATAAAAATCTATTAGAACAAATTAAAGTTTAAAAAATTGGATATAAAACAAATGTAATCAAATTTACATATATCTGTACTAACAATAAGAGAAAAAGGTCCTATTCACAATATCAACAAAGAATAAAGTATTTTGCAATAAACTTAAGAATATGCAATAACTATACGAATAAAACGTAGGTCATTTGGAAGTAAAATAAATAAAATGAATAAATATGGATATGTTTTATATTATGTTTTTTCCAGATTTATTAATAACTGACATATAATAATGTGTATGTTTAAGGCATACAATGTAATATGACATATATTGTGATATTACCACAATAAGGTTAATTAATACATCCGCTACCTCACATAGTTACTTTTTGTGTGTGTGATGAAAACATTTAAGATCTACTCTCTTAGCAATTTTCAATTATAGACTATAGTACTGTTAACTATAGTCACCATAGTTTATATTTGATGGGAAAATATCATAAACATGTTAATCTCCCAAAATTAATCTTTACATTTAACATAATTCCAATAAAAAAAACTCAAGTTGCAGAAAATTTTCTAACTTGACAAGTTATTCTCAAATTTATCTGGAAGATGACCAGCTATTAGACTAGCCAAGAAACTTTAAGAGGTTTTGCTCAAACAGACATGAAATGAATATTATAAACAAAAATTAAAACAATACACCCGGATCTCATACAGGAAGAGAATACATCAATGAAATGAAATTTAAATGTCTAAGAACAGATCTAATTATTTATATGGATCATTAATGACCAGACTGGCATCTTAAATTAGTAGCGGGATAAATTATTTAACAAAGGGTTTTAGAAAAAAAATAAACTTAGTTTTCTGGGGGTGCCTGGGTGGCTCAGTCATTAAGCGTCTGCCTTCGGCTCAGGTCATGATCCCAGGGTCCTGGGATAGAGCCCCACATTGGGCTCCCTGCTCAGTGGGAAGTCTGCTTCTCCCTCTCCCACTCCCCCTGCTTGTGTTCCCTCTCTCGCTGTGTCTGTCAAATATATAAATAAAATCTTTAAAAAAATAAATAAAAAATAAAGTTAGCTTTCTGTCTCATAATATGAGACATAAATTCTATATTGGTTAAAGTTTTTACTGTTAAATTAGAAACCAACAAAGTACTAGGAAAAAAAAAAAACAGAGCTGAATAATTTTTTAAAATTTGTATTGAGAAGGAAATCCTAAGCATGATCCCAAAAAGAGACACCATAACAAGACTGAGAGACAGGACTCATAAAAATGTAAAACTTATGTACGGTACAAACCCCACCATAAACAATTATAAGATTATTTTAAAAGCTCATGATTAAAAAAATTATGTATTTTATATATCCGTACAACGGAATATCACACAGCTTTTATTAATAATGGGGATATGTATTTACTAACATGGAAAGATATACACAAAAAGGATTATACCTGGGCGCCTGGGTGGCTCAGTGGGTTAAGCGACTGCCTTCGGCTCAGGTCATGATCCTGGAGTCCCGGGATCGAGTCCCGCATCAGGCTCTCTGCTCGGCAGGGAGTCTGCTTCTCCCTCTGACCCTCCCCCTCTCATGCTCTCTCTCTCTCTCTCTCTCAAATAAATAAATAAAATCTTAAAAAAAAAAAAAAAGGATTATACCTAAGTATGTATGGTGTGTTTCCACCTAGTGGAAATTATATAATTTATTGTGCAGTTCAAAGTCTGGAAGAATATATACCAAAATCTTAGTATCTCTTATCTCTAGATGGTATTACAATGGGTATTTTTAAATTTTAATCTATATCTTCTATTTTTTCTATAAGTAAATATATTTTATCTGGGTAATAAATATTTTTAAGTTCTTGTGGTGAAAATAGCCAAGATATTAAAAAAAAAAAAGCAAAAGATAACTTCTATTAAAATGTGGTTATTTCTAGGAAGTAGGATTACAGTTGATTAATATTTTCTTCACATAGACTTTTTGAATATTTTTGTACAAGGATATATTTACTCTTTCGGTCACAATAAAGTAAACTTGATTTATCAAGTACATCTGGCTACTGTGCAGCTAGTGATTACACAACCACTTTATAAAAAGAAACTTGCTGACCCAATGGGCAAACTGATCAATGAGGAATGCACATGACCTCCTCTGCTTCACACTTATTGCCTGAGTCACAAATAATAAGCTATATGTGCAAAGTCTGAAATTAAGCCATTTTCTTTGTATTCTTTTAGTGCTCTCACTAACCACTGATGCTGGGAATAGGAAAGCAGATGGTAAAGGCCGACAAGACAGACTACGACTAGTATGATCGTAACTGGGTTATTCCAGCCCCAGTAAGGCAAAGAGAAATGCATTCTCAGTCAATAGTGCAGGGAAAAGGAGATTACATCTGAAGATCCAGGATGACAGGTGAATTCAAACCAAAACTGAAAAGCAAAACAAAGTAGAAATTCTATGTGCAATTTGATGTATGATCTATGACAACTGTTTCCTGTAATGTGAAGGCAGTCTATCTACTTGGTTATCCAAAGATCATGCTCCCCCCTAAATACATTAGCTAGAAGAACTAGCAAATTTTCCACACGATTCCTCAATCTCCAAAAATAAAGGTTCACGCAATACAAAAATCAGTAAGACAAAGTCTCCAGCTTCAAATGATAAACCATCTAAAACATGCCTCTCCTGAGAAACATGGCCCCACCATCACCACTACTACTATACCAAATTCATCCATCCATCCATCCATTCTTCATTCATTTGTTCCTTCATTCACCTACAATGAATACCTATGTGCCAAACATTATGGCAGGCAGTGGGTGGAGCTTACAATCAGCCCCTTATCAAATGTAAACACATTATGCCCCTCATTGAAATTGTGCCAGATCTAAGCTAAAAATAAATTCAAAAAAGCAAGCAAGCAATCAAGGAGAGATACTGACATCATGAAGAATACAGAGATGGAAATAATGAGTCTTGAAGTTGTACAAGAAAGAAGCCACTATAATGCAAACCATAGAGAAATGGCAGGTGTCAGACATCTGAAACACAGAAAGGGTAGGGGAAAAACTGGTGAGGCTAGAGTTAAATTTATTCTTTGGTAAATGAATCACTTCTTTATTTAGAAATTAAATGTAACCAGCAACACATGAAAGTGTGAGTATCACAGTTTTCAAAGTAAAATAAAATTACCTACATAAACATAAAACCAACAACAGTGTCCAGAGCCAGGACTGGGTACAGAAAACACAAAAGCTGAGTTGGGGCACCTGGGTGGCTCAGTCAGTTAAGCCATGGACTCTTGGTTTCCACTCAGGTTAGATCTCAGGGTTGTGAGATTAAGCCCTGCATCGGGCTCCATGCTAGCTCCAAGTCTGCTTGAGATTCTCTCTCCTTCCCCCACTGCCCCTCCCTGCACTTGCACACGTACACGCTCTCTCTCTCTCTCTCTCACAAATAACTAACATCTTTAACAAAAAAAAAAAAAAAAAGAAGACACCAAAGCTGAGCTTCATGGTCACTCTTTCAGCCCAGCTAAGTAGATCAGGATGTTCATAGCCTCAGAGGAACAAAAGGCTAACAGCAGTTAGCATGGTCTCTTAAAACCTAGAACATATCCAAGTTCTTTATAATACATATTTAATAAATTAATATAATACATATTTCATTGTCAGGTCCTAGACATCAGACTTAAATATCGTAGTGCTATGCACAGAATCGAGAACCTATTCACAAATCTATTTAAAGAGACAGAATTTTGTATTTGGAGTCAAGTCTTTTTTTAGTATCAGTAAACTTGCGTACTCTGTGGCAGTATTTGTCAAACTAAAATCTATGGATATGGTATTAAAGGTCTTCATATTCTGGATGATGGCTTAAAAACTGTGTTTTAATTTTTATAATTTTTTAAAAAAGAATATAAAGGTAATCTGCATCTTTTAGACGATCCCCATGCAACTGCATATTGCCATAAGATTTTTATGCAGTAGTTTGTATGCACAAGTGGGTTTATGTCAATTGTCATCAGGGAAAGCTGTGTGCCTGAAAGGTCTTGGGGTCCAAATAAGCAGAGTGGTAGGAGGGCCCAGTATCATCTTTGTGCCAACCTGTATCCATTTATTGGGAATATGGTCATAAGAAGTAAATTTTCTATTACTAACCCTTGCAACAATTACATCAGATACCTATTTAATGAAGACAGTTAGGTTAACTTTATCAAGTGATGAGGCTTTACAGAGTCGCCCAGGATTGTAGCTTTTATATGCTATTCCAAGACTACTCCCTGGCAGAGTTTTACTCAAGATGAGGCTTGATTAGCCTAACTTCCAATTACAGACTTCAAGGTACTAACATTCTTTTAATAACATACTTATGTAAACAGGCATTTGTTGAGTCTTATCAGAATCCAAATACAGAAACAGATGAACCACACAAGTAGACCTGGGGTAACATCTTTCTGCTGTGAGCCCCCAAATCAACAGCTATTTTAGCAAAGTGGCGTCACCCATCCCATTAAATCCATGCGGATGTACCTTTAATTGTAATGTTCATTTGAACTCTACTGCTTTCATAGTCCTATTTATATGTAATATGTAAATTTGTTTTGGTTTTATATAGTCTAAGAGTTAAAAGCATAAAATACTATATTGTAGTTTCAAGTCTGTGCATATTAACATAATGAACAATTTAAGTAAAATAAGTAATTTGAGTAATATAATAATTGCAGTCAACACTGGAGTTCACAGGGATTTTACTTTCTTCCACAAGGTGGGACAAATCCCTCAGCTTGAGGAACTCTGCTTTATGGCACATTAGTCTCATCTAGGATTTAAGAGAAAAGGAAGCATATTACCATGGTTCTCTGTTGGCAGCTTAAATTTTATTTCTTTATTTCAAAGTAAGTTGCTCTGTGTCCTTGCTTCGGCTTTATTCCCCAACTTCAAAGCTCAAAGTAGCAGGCCATCTAGAGATGGCCAGAAATGATAGGACACAATCAGGAAAAGGAACCCCTTTTGTAACAGTCACTATACTGAATTTTAATTGCTTTCATTTTTATCTCAACTGTCCATTTCTACAGGGACAGGGCGGCGTCAAAGCCTGTCACAACTGGGAGGCTTTTTAATTGTTTGCCAATGAAGGAATGAACCATTCCAGGTGATTTTCTCAACTCCTCTTACTCCAGTCTAGTTTCAAAAAATGCGTCAGAACAAAATGTCTTAATACAGTTATTTTAACTCTCTAAGAAATACTCTACAAGAAGTGTATTTGATGTTGACTGACCACACAGTCACAATCGATAAGTATCAATATCCTTGGAGACTAACCTCTGTAGGAGGCTCTCCAAATGATCAACAATCCTAAGAGGACATGAACAGTATATTCAAATTTTCCAAAGAAAATAAACATGAACAACTTAATCTCCTTTCCATAACAATCGTTAACTATGAAGTAATGAACACATCAACCCAGAACAAGGATCCAAAAGCCAATAGTGAATTAAAATAAGCTATATATTAAAAGGCAGTATTCAAAATGTTGTAAAAATATTTTTTTAATTTAGTGGTTCACAAAAATGAAAAGACTCCTTACCTCCCCCCCAAATATATTTTAAGAAAACAGATTTAAAAAAAAAAAAACAAAACTTTCTGGGTGGTATTAACCTAGAAGCCAGCAAACATTCCTAGCTTCATTCTTAAGAACTGATGAAATACATCTGCAAAAATAAACAGCTTGAAAAAGCTGAGCTTGCCAAAAAAAAAAAAAAAAGGTGTTTTTGTCATTTCCTCAATACTTTTCTTTCATAAAGGAGAAATCAAAGGAAAAGCTAATAAACTTTATATTAGGAATTGCCTCGGTGAACATATATGCCCTCCACATACACACAATAAAGTGTGAGAACACAATCAGATAAATGACTAATCCTGTAAAATTTGATTTATGACACAGAATATTGCTCAGTACTATAGGCAAGTAACAGTTTTTCTCCTTATTTTTTCTATAACCAGGACCTATGCTAAGCCCTGGGGAAAAAAAAAAAATCCCTTTCCTTCCGAAGTCTAAACCTACATTCTTAGCAGGCTGTCTAATGAGTTAAGTCAATCACTAAGCCACGATTTTAGTTTGTGCTTCTGCAGCAAAGAGGTTTTGGAGCTAAGAAAATTATTTCAGTTGTATCCTGCTATTCTGTACAAAAATTAATTTCCTGCCCAACCCTAGGGGTCACATGATACCAAGTTAATGGAAAGTCATGTAGAGATCAAGCTCCAACAATTAAAAAGACACACACATGCACAAAGCTTCCATTCACCATTCTAAGAAAGAGTAAATTGCAATCATCTTAGGGAAAAAATATAGTTGAAGATTGTCACATAAGTTGAAAATAAGAAGTCTAAGATTAAGGACAGTATATTATTAACAGCAGGATCAGAACTGAAGGGGCCAAAAGAGGGAGGGAGAAGAAGGGAAGAGGAGAGAGGGAGAACCACTTTAGGACTGTAAAGAAAAAGGTAAATACAATTTTTTTTTTTAACTTGGAGACAAAAATTAAATTAGAGGGTGGAGTGCAACCTCCAACTGGATCATGTGAGGTCAAAGGAAAAGCAAGCTCCACATCTCCTTGAGCTGGAAGCATACACAAACCACATGAGGGATGTAACCCAGAAGATACATTTTATGGATCTGTGTGAGGTCCTGGAACATTCTGTGTTGTAACAATTTTGGGATTTCAGAAATTCCACAGGATAGCCAGTTGATTAGCCTTCTCTCTTTAATCTACCTTTTGGCCAGTATTCTAATTATGTGCTCAAGATTGCCCAATATTGAATTCACACAAAGAGCTTGAAAGCTAAGTTTCAAAGAACAAACTAGAACAATACTATTATAGGAGACTAACCCCTCCCCCCCAAAAAGGGAAAAAAATCCAAAATAATAAGAAGTATGGTTTATGATTTATATGTTTCATGGTCCCCACTCAACTTTGGAGTACTAAGGTACAAATTGATATCTTTATTACTGCAGAGTTGTGCCAAATATTGAATCCAAACTACCAAAAAACCTAGCTACCATTATCTTTAATTTAGGTTCATCCCTACATTGATAAAAATGTATGTAAGATGCCAGTGATGATTAATTTTATGTGTCAACTCGGTTAGACTCTACAGTGTGCGGTTATTTGGTCAAATACCAGTCTAGATGTTGCTGTAAAGGTATTTTAAAGACGTAATTAACACTCATAATCAGTAGACTTTAAGTAAAGCAGATTATT
Organism: Neomonachus schauinslandi; assembly: GCF_002201575.2. Lineage (NCBI taxonomy): Eukaryota > Metazoa > Chordata > Mammalia > Carnivora > Phocidae > Neomonachus > Neomonachus schauinslandi. Next base: position 65,917,926 of record NC_058412.1, read on the forward strand.
TTCCATAATGTGGGGTGGGCATCATCCAATCAGTTAAAGACCTTCAGGGCAAAAACTGAGGTTTCCAAGAGAAGAAGGAATTCTGTCTCCAGACTGCAACTTGGAAATTCTGCCTGAGTTTCCAGTCTTCAGACTAAGGACTGCAATGTCAATTCTTACCTGAATTTCTAGCCTGGCAGCATATTCTACAGATTTTGGACTTGTTAGTTCCCATGACAGTAAATCAATTTCTATATTTATATGTAGTGTGTGTGTGGGTATAATAGTATTCTAGTAATATATATATATAATAAAAATGTGTATTTATACATACATACATACTATTGGTTCTGCTTCCCTGGAACTCTGATTAATACAATGCCCAAAACCCTAACCAAAAAATGAGTATTTCATTTATCCTAATATAATTCCAATTTTATAACTAGCAGCAAACATTGGTTATCATCAAATTCTCATGTTTTCAAATCACTCAAAGAACTTGCGTTAATAGGAAGAGAGCCTACGAATGTTCCCTCTATGGTTTATAGCTTTTATTACTTATTAAGAGTTTAAAACAGATTGCTCCCCCTACAGGGGAACATTTAGTTTGCATTTCTAAATTATATTTTGGAACAATTAACAGCAGAAAAAGATCACAAAGAAGATTTGAATAAACCAAAGTGAAATGCATTGATACACCTGTTTAAGGGAAACAAAGAAGAGACATCAGTACTGGGAAAAATTTATATAAATGCTACCAGGCACCTAGCATAAATAAAGGATGTCATCTCTGGAAACTCTAAGAGTCTTGGGTTTGTCAAAACACAAAGGATAAATTATCTTGTTGTCAAAGCACCTTTTAGTATATTAGTTTTGAATCAAACACAATAGAGGTATCACTAATTATACCTTTAGCAAAGTGGCAGGCAACCTAATTAAGTGAAAACATACCACAGGTTTGGGGTAGAAACATTTTATAAACACCAGAGGACTTGGCGGGGGGGGGGTGGGGGGTGACTTTTTAACTGAATAGAAAACAATGCCAGATCTTTCCCTGGGAGCAGCCAGCAATGACAGTCATTAACAGATCTAAACTGTGCCTCTAATTCACAGTATCATCCATTACAATTATTTAAGAAAACTATTGGCAAACAAATAAATCACAATGACATCTTGAGCCCAAGTTCCCAAACTGAAAACCCAAATGCCTTCAAGAATACGGGAGTAAACAGAAATGTGGGAAGTGTGGGGTGTAACAGAGGAGTGAGGATGCAGGGCATGCATGCTCCATCAAAAAGATAAGTTTATATTAAAATGAAATGGTAACAACTTTATTTCTTCCCAACAAAATGCATCAGCCCCAGGTGGAATTCAACCACAGCTGCCAGTTTGTGATCCTTGAATAAGACAACAGAAGTAAATTAGAATAGTAAATACATGAATTAGTGATAGAGAATACAGCCATAAGTATTCAGAAAATATACTCTAAAAGGGGGTGTCTATTTGCTCATTAGTCAGGATTAGTGAAATCTATTTAACCCTAAAGCAAAGCCTGTATCATAGGAAAAGTACAAAATTAGCTGCATATGAGTATCCCTGACGCAATATGTGAATTACTTTGGTAAATGTGTACCAATTAAAGACACAAGGAAGAGAGTTAAACTCTGGGGAGTAGAAGAGAATTTCAAGAGAAGGGATTTAGGCACGGAATGAATTATTGGAAAAGATTACTAGAAAGGAGATACCTGGTGAGGTAAATCTAAGCCACTAAATAAAGAATATTGAGGAGATGGCTCCCCACCATCTCCTGAGGCCTGTCTGGAGACAGAAGCATCCCAGGCAACAGTGATGTGACTGCTGCCTCATCTGGGAAGAGAAATCAACTCAAACCATCTTAAGAAAGGGGTGGAGGGTAAGTGTCTTGTAGAAGTGGATGGGAAGAGAAGATAGGTAAACAGTATCCTAAGAAGATATGCAAAGGTTTTGTGAGAAACCAAGGATTAAAAAAAAAAAAAAAGTAGGCCTCCCCTTCAAGAACTGAGCCTTCCTTTTCTTACCAGTGACCTATCTGCTTCTCTCTGGGCATTATCTCTTTGAAGCAAACTGGTTTCCTTTGGTTCTTCAACTTGCCTTTGACCAAAATGGCCTCTCCAGGCCCAGATGCATTCTCAAGTTTCTGAGATCAGCTGCCACAGGTCATTGGCAACATCCACCAAGGCCACGAGACTTCACCCACCACACCCTGTAAGGTGCTTGGGAGAGAACACTCCCCGGACCTAAGAAAGCAAAAAAACTGCATAGACATCTCAGGGAATTAGCAGTTCAAACTAGGAATACCAGAATGGACAGAATAGGCAGCTTCTACCAACACCGAGGGAATGTAAGAAACAATAAAAATGTATTAAGAATGTTCAAGGGGATAGATACACACAGAAAAACTACAAAAATTTCAGGGGGGTGGTGCTAAAGGAAACATGAAATCTAAGGTCAAAATTCCAACAGAGAAAGTAAAATGGCTAGTATTGAAAACCAAACTAATAAACAGGAAGATGAAATAAAGGAACTATCACATGATAAAGCAAAGATTACAAAGAAATGTAAATTACTGGTGAAAATATAAGAGGCATAGAGAACCAACCCAGGATTTCCAGAAAGAGAGAAAAGAACAGAAGCAATGTTCAAATAGGACAACTTTTGTGAGCTGAAGGAAAAACTGAGTTTTCAGATCAAAAAAGTTCACCAAATGCCAAGCAGTTGTAATGGGGGCAGGAAGGGTGGGGAGGCACACAATTAACATATTATGGTGAAGTTTTTGAACTCCAAGAATAAAGATCAAGCTTTAGAGACTTTGAGAGAGAATACTCCAAAGAGTATTCTTTGTGATTCTTTGTGAGATACTCACAAAGATAAAATAATCAGACTGCAATGGATCTTTCATATACCATATTGGCCCCTGATAGATGTATATAGACTTTAAAGAAAAAGGGACTGCATTCCAAGAATCCTGCCTCCAGACAATATATAGTATGTAACTTGAATGAGACAAATTTCAGACTTACAAGGATTCAGAAAATGGATCACTCATTTACCCTTTTTTGAAGGAAAAAGAGAATTAAATTACTCCAGGTTCAACATATTTAAAAAAATCAATTAGCATAATACCCTATAGTATTAAAAAGATAAACAAACCATGTGATCAATTTAACAGATGCAGGAAAAAAGTTTTGACAAATTCTAGCACCCTGAGACGACTAAAAACCATTCAACAAAGTAGGACTAGAAGGCAGCTTCCTCGAGCTAACAAAGGACATCTACGAGAAACCCACAGCTAACATCACACTTAGTGGTGAAAGCTTGAAAGCTGTCCCTTAACAATAAGGTACTTATTACTTACTTATTACAATCAACACTTCTGTTCAACATTGTACTAGAGTAGTCTAGCGGGAGCAATTAATCAAGAAACAGAAATAAAATTCATCTAGACAGGACAGGAAGAAGTCAAACTCTATAACTGCAGATGACATGATCTTATATATAGAAAATCATAATGAATCCACTAAAAAACTATTAGAATAAATGGATTCAGTAAGGCCATAGGAGGCAAGATCAAATTAAAATCAGTTGTATTTCTATAGACTAGCAGTGAAAAATGTGAAAATGAAATTAAGGAAACAGTTATGTTCACAGTAGAATCAAAAGGAATATAATACATTAGGAATAAATTTAACAAATGAAGTGCGAGACTATGCACCAGAAATTACACAGTACTGTTGAAAGAAATTAAAGACCTAAATAAATGGAAAAACATCTCATGTTCATGGATTGAAAGACTTAATATTGTTAATATGTCAATACTCTTGAAGTTGATCTATAGTTTCAATAAAATTCCAACTTTTCTACATAAATGGACAAACTGATCCTAAAATTCACATTGAATTTCAAGAGCCCATAATAGCCAAAAACAAAACAAAACAAAAACAAAAACCTTGAAAATGAAGACTTAGTTGGAGGACTCATACTTTCCAACTTCAAAATATAATATGACTCTACAGGAACAAAGAATGTGTGGTACTGGCATATGGAGACATACAGGCAAATGGAATAGAGTTAGTAATATGCCTCTCTCTATGATCAATTGATTTTCTACAAGGGTACCAAGATTATCCAATTGGGAAAGAGTCATCTAACAAATGATGTTGAAATAACTGAATACTTATCTGTAAAAGAAAGCAGTTGGATCCCTAACCTTATTCCATGTGTAAAAATTAACTCAAAATATAAGAGCTTATAATATAAAACTCAGGGTGCCTGGCTGGCTCAGTCAGTGAAGCATGCGACTCTTGATCTTGGGGTCGTGTGAGCCCCATATTGGGGGCGGAGTTTATCAAAAATAATAAAAAATAAGAAGTATTTTTTAAAGATTTTTTATTTTTAGAGAGAGAAAGCAAGTGTGCGAGAGAGAGCAATTGGGGGAGAGGGAGAGAACCTCAAGCAAACTCCCCACTGAGCCCAACTCAGGGCTCCATCTCAGAATCGTGACACCTGATCCAAAATCAAGAGTCCTATGCTTAACTGACTGAGCCACCCAGGCACCCCTAAAATATATACCTGAAACTCTAAGAAAAAAAATTGGTGTAAATCTTCCTGACTTTGGAATAAGCAAGTTTTCCTATATGTATCACCAAAAGCACAAGCAACAAAAGAACCACAGATATCATCAAATTAAAAATGTTTGTGGGTGCCCAGGTGGCTCAGTCAGTTAAGCGTCTGCCTTCACCTCGGGTCATGGTCTCAGGGTCCTGGGATTGAGGATCGAGTCCTGCATTGGGCTCACTGCTTGGCAGGGAGCCGCCCTCTGCCCTCCCCTCCCCTCCTGCTCTGTCTCAAATAAATAATAAAATCTTAAAAAAAAAAAAAAAAAAGAAAAAAATTAAAAATTTTTGTGTTTCAAAGGACATTATCAAGAAAATGAAAGGAGGGGTGCCTGGCTGACTCAGTCAGAAGAGTGTGTGACTCTTGATCTCAGGATCATGAGTTTAAGCCACATGTTGGGTATAGAGATTATTTAAAATACAACTTAAAAAAAAGGGGGGGGGTGCCTGGGTGGCTCAGTTGGTTGGGCGACTGCGTTGGGCTCAGGTCATGATCCTGGAGTCCCAGGATCGAGTCCCGCATCAGGCTCCCTGCTCAGCAGGGAGTCTGCTTCTCCCTCTGACCCTCCTCCCTCTCATGCTCTCTATCATTCTCTCTCTCTCTCTCTCAATAAATAAAATCTTAAAAAAAAAAAGAAAATGAAAAGAGTCTACAGAAAGGGGGAATATGTTTGCAAATTCTATATCTGATAGGGGTCTAATATCCAGAATATGGTACACAGAAAACTCGTACAACTGAATAAAAGGCAACTGAATTTTTTTAAATGGCAAAGGATGTAGATAGACATTTCTTCAAAGTGTATATACAAGGGGCTAATAAACACATGAGAAAATGTTAACATCTTTAGCCATCAGGGAAATGAAAATCAAAACCACAATGAGATACCAGTTCATACCCACTAGGATGTCTGTCATAAAAAAATAAAAGACAAGAATGAGTGCTGGTGAGGACGTGAAGAAATCAGAACTCTCATGCACTGCTTTGTAAAATGGTGCAGCCACTTTAGGAAACAGTTTGGCTGCTCCTCAAAATGTTAAATATACATTTACCAAATGACTTAGCAATTCCAATCCTAGGAATATACTCAAAAGAACTAAAAACTTTTGTCCACACAATACCATGCACATAAATGTTTATAGCATCATTATTCATACCAGCCCAAAAAGGAAACAACCCAAATGTCTACCAACTGATGAATGAATAAATCAAATGTGGTAAAGTCACACAATGGAATATTATTCAGCCATAAAAAGGAATGAAGTACTGATCCATGCTACAACACGAATGAACCTAGAAAGAAGCCAGACACTAAAGGGCACATACTGTATGATACCATTTATAGTAAATGTTCAGAACAGGCAAATCATAGGGGCAGAGCATAGGTTAGCAGTTGCCAGGATTTGAGGCTACAGGGGAAGGGGGAGTGACCACTAACGGGTTTCTTTTTGAAGTGAGGAAAACATTCTGCAATTAGGTGGTCATGATGCTTGCAAATCTTGTGAATATACTAAAAACCAACAAATTGTTTTCTTTAAGTGGCAGAAGAGAAGTCAGAGATTGAAGCATGAAAAGGATTTCATGCATGGTTGCTGGCTGAAAGATGGGGTGGATCATATGATTCCATTCATATGTGGAATTTAAAAAACAAAACAGGGCTGCCTGGGTGGCTCAGTCGGTTAAGCATCCAACTCTTGATTTTAACTCAGGTCTTGATCTCAGGGTCACGAGTTCAAACCCTGCATTGGGCTCCACACTGGGCATGGAGCCTACTTAAATTAAAAATAAATAAATAAATAACAAAATAAACAAGCAGGGGGGGAAAAAAAGAGACACACACAAACCAAGAAACAGACTCTGGACTATAGAGAACAAACTCATGATTGGGGGGGCAGGGATGGGAATGGGTAAGCAGAAATGATGGGGATTATGGGGTGAACTTGTACTGATGAGCACTGGGTGATATATTGAATTGTTGAAACTGTACTGTACACCTGAAATTAACATAACACTGTACGTTAACTATATTGGAATTAAGATGTTTTTTAAAAAGATGGAGTGAGGGCGCCTGGGTGGCTCAGTTGGTTAAGCGGCTGCCTTCGGCTCAGGTCATGATCCTGGAGTCCCTGGATCGAGTCCCACATCGGGCTCCCTGCTCGGCGGGGAGTCTGCTTCTCCCTCTGACCCTCCCCCCCTCTCATATGCTCTCTCTCATTCTCTCTCTCTCAAATAAATAAATAAAATCTTTAAAAAAAAATGGAGTAAATCATATCACTCCTAAGAGCTAAAAGTGACCCCCAGAAAATAGCCAGCAAAAATAGGAGGATCCCAGTCCTACAACCACAAGGAACTGGATTCTACCAAAAACCTGAAAGCACTGGAAGTGGATTTTTCCAAAGTGCCTGAAGAGTGACAGGAAGCTGGTTTCCAGATTTGTGATACCTTGAGCAGAGAACCCAGCAATGCCATGTCAGACATCTGACCTACAAAACTGGGAGCTACTAAATGGATGTTGTTTTTTTGGTTTTGTTCTTAAAGATTTTATTTTATTTATTTGACAGAGACACAGCGAGAGAGGGAACACAAGCAGGGGGTAGTGAGAGAGGGAGAAGCAGGCTTCCCGCCGAGCAGGGAGCCTGATGTGGGGCTCGATCCCAGGGTCCTGAGATCGAGTCCCATATCGGGCTCCCTGCTCAGTGGGGAGCCTGCTTCTCCCTCTCCCTGCAGCTCCCCCTACTTGTCTGCTTTCTGACACATAAATAAAATCTTAAAAATAAATAAATAAATAACCACTAAACTTTTAGTAAGCTGTTACATAGTGATAGAAAACAGACTCCTTCAGGGAACAGCAGCCGAGTCTTTGTATTAGTGAAAGGCAGGCAGGTGCCTGCCCCTGGGGGTAACCAATGGGAGTTAGGGGAGACATTCCTCAGCCTCTTCCCAACCTAGCAAACAGGGAAGGGAAATAATTCTGAGATGCATTCTTCATGGCTCCTCTGAAAGGTCTCGAGAGGTAGAGTGCCCTGGTGGTAGCCAGATCCCAGCTCAACATCAATTGCTTACTGGCTGTTTTTCCTTCCTTGTTTCACTCTCCCTTCTCCGTCACTGCTTCCTGGGACTGCCTCCCAATTCAATCAGTCACACGTAAGCCAGGGTCTTAGGGGAATCGATGCTAAAATAACCTCCAAAACTCCTTTTTCTCATCTGTAACATGGGGGTGAGAATACGATCTAACGTCATTAATACTTTTAATGCAGTGTTGTTACGAGGATTACATCAGGTAATATATGTAGAGTTCTCATCCTGGTGCCTGGCACACAGTAAAAATTAAATCAACCAATACTACTTTGTTCATAACAAACAGTGACCAAGTAAAATCTACAGTGACATGCTTTTACAGGAAACCAAACAGGCAATGTAAATAAATGTGGGGCTATCTTCTGGCACAGTGGTTCTCAGTGGGGACAATCTTGTCCCCCCAGGGAACACGTGGCAATGTGTGGAGACAATTTTGATTGTCACAACTGGGAGCTGTTACTGGCATCTACTGGATAGAGGCCAGGGATGTCGCACAGGACAGCCCCCTCACAATCAAGAATTATCTGGCCAAAGGGGCGCCTGGGTGGCTCAGTTGGTTAGGTGACTGCCTTCGGCTCAGGTCATGATCTCAGGGTCCTGGGATTAAGTCCTGCATTGGGCTCCCTGCTTGGCGGGAAGCCTGCTTCTCCCTCTCACTCCCCCTGCTTGTGTTCCCTCTCTCGCTGTCTCTCTCTCTCTGTCAAATAAATAAATAAAATCTTAAAAAAAAAAAAAAATTATCTGGCCAAAACGTCAAGAGTGCCAAGGTTGAGAAACACTGTCTAGCACAATATCCTGATTATTATAGGATTACTATAGGGGCCTCATAAATATTTAATGTAATTCATTAAACCTCTAAAAAATTTTACAACTCTGAGGAGCCCTCAGTTTCTTGGTCAGAAGGATCACAGACTCCATCCTCGAGGGTTCAATCAAGAGATTGAACCTACAAACCATAGTCATGAAAGATAACTGAATGTCAAAGGACCTATATGTAAAATGGCATCTCTCAGTTGATTATCATGCCAAAGAAGAACCTGAGAAGATCTGCAGTACAAGAAGTTGACTGAATCAGTCTGTGGCGAGTGTAGCCCTCCATGTTGGAAGCACACAGGGACCAACACTCCACCCCTGACAAGAACATTCCCAAAGGAGCTAACAAGGCTAAGAGAATCATCAACCTGTAGACAGCTGCATGCCAGGTGCAGTGAAGATCAAAATTTAACTAACAAGAAAAGATTGATGCAGTTTAGCCAGAGTTTTGAGGTCTCTTTTCTGACCTAGTCTGGGGAGATCCCCCAAACAAGCAAATGCATATGGTTCTTTCTTTCTCTACTTTCACTTGAATATTCATTATCAGAAAATACAACTTCCTAAAATAGCTCCTAGAGTTTTCACTAGTGATATCAACTCTGAATATTTACACTTTAAGTAATATCACAGTTGAGTGGGCATCCACTGTGCGGATAGCATTTTAATAAGGTATAAAGGTTTATAAAAGAAGACAATTCATTTCTAACCTAAATATTTTTCATATCTAGGTAGAAATATCAAACATTACACTTACAAATAAATCAACTATAAATTACAAAGCAACAGGAAAAGAAAAAATGTTACAAGTTTACCAGAACTTGTAAATAGATTAAATATAGGAAAGAAAATAATAAAATTAAATGTTGAGGAAAATAAGAATCATTGACGTTGAAAGTACAACTCTATAGATAGGATATTTTATCTTTATATATAATTATAATATGGACTTCCTGATGAGAAAAAAGTCAGTGCATTTAAGATTTGAATCAAATGCTTCAAGGATGAAGAGGCTGGTTGTACAAAAGATTTAACTCAATAAAAATGTACAGTTAATTTTTTCCATCTCCAATTATTGATGTCTTCTTGAAGCATTGACCAAATGCCATTATACAGTGTTCCCAAAGAAAATGCCAGTGGGGTGAAAAATGATCAGTCTTGAGGTTTTATATATCATGCCTATTTAAAGCTCTGGTTTTTAACCTATTTTTTTTTTAGAGAGAGAGAGAGAATGCAAACCGGGGGCAGGGGGGAGGGAAGAGGAAGAGGGAGAATCTTTAGCAGGGTCACGCCCAACAGCACTGAGCTGAGGCAGGGCTCGGTATCATGACCCCGAGATCATGACCTGAGGGGAAATCAAGAGTCCCACACCTAACTGACTGAGCCACCCAAACGCCCCTCTTTTTGAACATAGTACAAATAAAAGCAAAACAAAAATATTTTATTCTGTTATTTTATTTTATTTTATTTTATTTGGGGCGGTGTGGAAGAAGAGGGAGAGAAAGAATCTTAAGCAGGCTCCATGCCCAGCATGGAGCCCCATGTGGGGCCTGATCTCACAACCCTGAGATCCAGACCTGGGCAGAAATCAAAAGTCGGTTGCTTAACCAACTGAGCCACCGAGGCACCCACTTACTCTGTAATTTTAAAGCAAACTTTAACTGAATTGCAAATGGGAATGTTTCTATTTTCTGCAAATTCATAATACCAACTATTTTCTAATCTACGACTATTTATCACTTGCAGATAGACAACAATAACAACGCAATTATAAAACACATAAATTGCTGCCATTGTTCCAACAGAATGTGCTATTTGTGTAATAATAGTTGTCGATCATTCCAGGCTACATTCCAGCCTATATTATAGGCTAAAAAATATGAGGTTAATTTTTATGGTAGTATAAGTTCACATAATTATTATTAAATGAAAAATTGGCCTCTTGAGCAAAACCAGAACACACCTTCCAGGAAACAAACAGAAAACAAAGGTTCATTTATTAGATACATTTTATCTAGCACTTTCCCAAGCAAGAGTAGCTGGCCACCCTATATTAATATATATGTATACATGCTCATTCAGATATTGTACTAGTATTATTTTTAATCTTTGCCAATTTGGTGGTGGGAAAAAGCTCTCTAAATTGAAATTCCTTAACTACTAGGGATATTAAACCTTTTGCATGTATTTGCTGATCAATAATTTCCTTTTTGTGAACTACCTGGCCATTTTTTTTAGGCAATGTTTTGTTCAAATATTTGTATTTGCGAGTTTTTTATACTCACAACATACATCATTTAGCTATATTTTAACAATTTACCTTTTGCCCATAAATTTTGTTTATGGTGTCCCTTGGCATATAAATTTCTAAACACTTCAAGTCTACCCTATATATCCTTTATATTTTGTCTTTCAGTTTATAAGGCCCTCACTAACTCCAATGTAGATATTTCATATCTATATATTCTTCTAGTTCTTCAATGGTTTAATCTTTTACATTCAACTCTTAATCCAGATAGGAGGAAGGAAGCTAATATTCTTCTAATAGTTACCCATGGTCTCAGCATTGTCTATTAAATAATCCATCTTCATCATATAGGAAGTGCATGCATTAGGGTCTGTTTCTGAACTTCCTATTCTCTTTCACTGATCTAATGTATTTGGATTAGTATTGCACTGCTAAGATTACTGTAGGATTTTAAATTTTTCATTCCTCCCCATAAATTTGAAAAGCATTTTCTCATTAAAAAAACATCCGTGGGAGATAATGATGACTACATTAGTTAAGATGCTCTGGGATGCAAAACCCTGAAAGCCCAATTCAAAGACGTTACAACAATAAAGGAATTGATTGGTGTTCATAACTATGAATCCAAAAGCAGATCAAATTTCAGCGTTGCTTGAAACAATGGCCCCTCCATGTCATTAATAACCCATGTGTTTCCATCTCTCAGCCTCCAGGTCTCCTACCCTAATGGGGTCGAGTTCATCTTACAGCTATGTTTCCTCGTGGAGGTAGGATGGCTGCCAGAAGCAACCTGGACCAATGCATCCTCACTGACAGCCAGCTGAAGACCAGGAGCCACCAGCAATCGCTTGCTGTGCTCCATTAGCCTGAAATGTGTCACCAACCTGTTCTCTCTCTTTTTTACCAATCACAACTAAGAAAAACAGGATTAAAATTATTGGCACCCATAAACCTGTCATGGAATGGGTATGGAGACAGTCACAACTTTCACTATGATGAGAATTGTCTAAATGCATTAATTTTAAATGCATTGGTATCTTTATAATTTTGACACTTTTTACCCAAAGACACAGCACCTCTCCCCATTTATTCAAATTTTCTGCTTTTCTAACCCAGTTTAGTAAGGGCGTGTGGTTTTCTTCATATACATACTATACATGTGTCTACTTCCTAATTCTACCTAATTCCAGATAACTTTTATTTAAGGTTCTATTATGAATGGGATCTTATTTCATTATATTTTCTACATAGTTGTATGAAAGTTTGCTGGTTTACGTGACTGCCAACTCCTAGAGAGTACTACCCTTCGACATAAGCAAGAGGGCTCCTGCCCTGGCCTCACTCTCTACAGGCCCCCCACAAAAAAAGGACACTAATAAGTACATTTATTAAACAATGCATGAGTTCCTCTGTTACTCAGGAAGTGACACTTAGAGGTGACAAATGCAACCTGTAATGCTGAACAGCCACTCTTGTGACTAACACTATTCAGCCCCCTGGAAAATTTCTCCACACTTCTTGCCCTGTGTTCTCAAAATTAAAAAGCAACTTTTTCTGAATATTCTCCAACTGTGACTTTTGAGACAAACCCTGCTCCTAATTAAGAATAGTTTTATTTTCATGAAAATATAAAATTAAATTTTCAAAAGAAAGTTAAATCTTTATTTAAATGACTTAATTTTTAGATAATCCTAAATATTTTAGGGAATAAATAACGTTTTTAGAAAATATATTAGAGGGGGTGCCTGGGTGCCTCAATTGGTTAAGCATCAAACTTCAGCTCAGGTCATGATCTCAGTGTCCTGGGACAGAGCCCCACATGGGGCTCCGAGCAGGGAGACTGATTCTCCCTCCCCCCAACTTGTGCTGTCTCTCTCTCTCAAATAACTTAAGAAGTATATATTAGAACATTTAATCTTCCAAATTCTTGCAATTGCCTTAATTTACATTTTTGATTCAATTAGGTACATTTTTAATACAGTACATTTTTAAATATTTTAGATTACTGTAGGTAGAACAAAAATTATTGATCATAATAATAGTAGTGATTTTGCTAAAATGTAAGCAAGGAAAATATATTTTGTAGAATTATGACTCATGTGTTATTTTATATTAGTACTCATCCTAAAATTCTGACCCCTGGTCAGTACACCCAGGTTTGCATGATAATTATTTAATGCAATCATTTTTATATTTTGCCAACTTACTCTCATATAGACAGCACCGTTCCACAATTTTGATTTGCATTTTTAATTCTGTTGTACTAGAAGGTTTATCAAGGTAGGGAGGTAAAATATTTTATTTCATAGCTTAATTCAAAATTCAACATAGAAACACATGGTTTGTGGGCCTCCATTTGTCCTCTCACCCAAACCCTGCAACGATTAGGGGAGGACCTGGTCTGAAGTTGTAATGTGGGCCTAGTCACGGCTGGATCCAGGGATCAAATGATGGTGCTAGGGTAGGATGGCTGCTGACAATCCCGGCATCTCCTGACCGTGCAGTCCTAGTAGAAGGTGGGCTCTTTCAGCATTTGTGATTAGTCCTGCTTGGGGCATATGGTTCCCCCGCCCAGACATATCATGGTACCCAGGGAATGTGGTGTCATGACAAGCCCAGCAACATCTCATACCCTTCCCTGTATCTGGGACTGGGCAGGGTCACATGGAGTGGATCAGGGGTGATTCTCTAAAGAAAGAATGCTGGCAGTTAACAAAATTAAAATTACACTGAAATCTAAGGTAGGTACTTAATTTTGCAAATTCATTTTTTATCTTCCCTATTTATATATATATGTGTGTGTGTGTATATATATATATGTGTATATATATATATATGTTTTTTTTTTTTTTGAGAGAAACAGAGCACGAGCACAAGCTGGGGTAGGGGCAGAGACAGAGAAGCAGACTCCCCCGCTGAGCAGGGAGCCCTATATGGGGCTCGATCCCAGGACCCCAAGATCATGACCTGGGCCAAAAGCAGATGCTTAATGAACTGAGCCACCCAGGTGCCCTTGTATCTTCCCTCTTAATGAACTTTTACTAATTCCAGTAATTTTTCTATTGGTTCTTGTGGATTTTCTAGGTAAGCAATGATATAAAAGGCAAATAGTGGAAGATGGCAGAGGAGTAGGAGACCTAAATTTCGTCTGGTCCCAGGAATTCAGCTGGATAGGGATCAAACCATTCTGAACACCTACAAATTCAACAGGAGATCAAAGAAAAGAATAGTAGCAACTCTCTGAACAAAAAAGCAACCACTATCTGGAAGGCAGGACGTGAGCATGGAGAAGTGAATCCGAGGTGATATTCGGGAAGATAGATGGCGGGGGAGGGGGCCTCTGTCAGCCGCTACCGGCAAGTGATAGAGCCGCAGAGCACAAAATCGGAACTTTTAGAAGTCGGCTCCACTGAGGGACATCGCTCCAGTGGCTAAGCGGGGGGTGGAACCCTCGCGGGACAGTGTGGTCTCAGGACCCTCGGGGTCACAGAAACACCGGGGGTGCCTGAGTGCAGCAGAGCTCCTAGGTATCGGAGCAGGGAAGCCGGCTGCAGAGACAGAGCCGAGGAGCGGGCTCTCAGCTCGGGGTTGTCATAAACCGTGATCTGCCGCACGGTCAGGCCACTGCTCCTCCAGCAGGGACCCAACAAGGGGCAGATCCAGGGAGACTCACCTTCCTCCCCCTAGAGGAGCAGCGCAGGAGCACACCGCAGGGATCTGCTGGATTTGGAGACTCCACAGAGGGTGCCAGAGATAGAAACACTCGGTCTCAGGCCGGGTGAGCACGGAGTGTGGCCAGAGACCGGGGAGACGGGAGTGATTGACTGCTTTTCTCTGGGGGCTCACTGAGGAGCAGGGCCCTGAGTTCTCAGCTCCTCCAGGGCAGAGTTTGGGAGGCCGCCATTTTCACTCTCATCCTCCAAAGCTGTACGGAAAGCTTGCAGGGAACAAAAGCTCCCGAGAGCAAACCTGAGCAGATTACTCAGCCCGACTGGCAAGGGTGGGACAACAGGCCCCTCCCCCAGAAGATCAGTGAGAACAGCCAGCCAAGACCAAGTTTACCCATCAATGAAAACGGCAGAACTCCAGCACTAGGGGAATACTGCACATAGAATCCATGGCTTTTTTTACCATGATTCTTTAGTCTTTCAAAGTTAATTTTTTAAAATTTTTTTTTCCCTTTTTCAACCAATATCTTATCCCTTTTTAAAAAATCTTTTTTATTTTTCATTTTTAGAGTCATATTCTAGCCCTTCACAGTAGTTAACCTTATTTTTGGTGTGTATATATATATATATATATATATATATATATATATAAGTTGTTCTCTCTTTAAAATTTTGGGATACACTTTCTTCTAACAGACCAAAATATACCCTAAATCTCTAGTGTACGGCTTTGTTCTAGTCTCCTGCCTGATCACATTCTCTCCCCTTTTTTTTTTTAAATCCTCTTCTTTCTTCTTTCAACTTATCAGTGCCTTTTATAAAATCTGTTATAATTTTCATCTTTACAGTCATATTCCATCCCTTCATCATATTTACCCTTATTTTTGTACATATGTAAGTTTTTCTTTCTTTAAAATTTTGGGAGGCACTTTCTTCTAACAGACCAAAATATGCTCAAAACGTAGTA
Source organism: Neomonachus schauinslandi (assembly GCF_002201575.2). Taxonomy (NCBI): domain Eukaryota; kingdom Metazoa; phylum Chordata; class Mammalia; order Carnivora; family Phocidae; genus Neomonachus; species Neomonachus schauinslandi. The sequence goes on from NC_058412.1 coordinate 65,933,326, forward strand.
TGTGGCACTAATCTATGCACCAGCCTGATCATAATTGATCATATTCCTTTTTTTTTTTTAAATCTTTTTCTTTTTCTTCGTTCTTTCCCTTTCTTTTCCCCCAGTTTCAGGTCTCTTCTGATGTGTTTAGTGTATATTTTTCTGGGGTCGTTGTTACCCTGTTAGCATTTTGTTCTCTCATTCATCTATTCTCCTCTGGACAAAATGACAAGACAGAAAAAATCACCTCAAAAAAAAAAAAAAAAAGAACAAGAGGCAGTACTGACTGCCAGGGACCTAATCAATATGGATATTAGTAGGATGTCAGAACTAGACTTCAGAATGACGATTATAAAGATACTAGCTGGGCTTGAAAAAACCATGGAAGATATTAGAGAAATGCTTTCTGGAGAAATAAAAGAACTAAAATCTAACCAAGTCGAAATCAAAAAGGCTATTAATGAGGTGCAATTAAAAATGGAGGCTCTAACTGCTACGATATAAGAGGAAGAGAGAATTAGTGATATAGAAGACCAAATGATGGACAATAAAGCAGCTGAGAAAGAGAGAGATAAACAACTACTGGATCACAAGGGCAGAATTCGAGAGATAGGTGATACCATAAGATGAAACAATATTAGAATAATTGGGATACCAGAAGAAGAAGGGGGGGGGCAGAAGGTATATTGGAGCAAATTATAGCAGAGAAATTCCCTAATTTGGGGAAGGAAACAGGCATCAAAATCCAGGAGGCACAGAGAACCCCGCCCAAATATCAATAAAAATAGGTCAACACCCCGACATCTAATAGTAAAACTTATGAGTCTCAGAGACAAAGAGAAAATTCTGAAAGCAGCTCGGGAAAAGAGATATGTAACCTACAATGGTAGAAATATTAGATTGGCAACAGACCTATCCACAGAGATCTGGCAGGCCAGAAAGGACTGGCATGATATATTCAGAGCACTAAATGAGAAAAATATGCAGCCAAGAATTCAATGACAGCCTAGCTGGATATAGTAAATAGAAGGAGAGATAAAAAGCTTCCAGGACAAACAAAAACTAAAGGAATTTGCAAACACGAAACCAGTCCTACAAGAAATATTGAAAGGGGTCCTCTAAGCAAAGAGAGAGCCTATAAGTAACATAGACCAGAAAGGAAAACAGACAATATACAGTAACAGTCACCTTACAGGCAACACAATGGCACTAAATTCCTATCTTTCAATAGTTACCCTGGATGTAAATGGGCTAAATGCCCCAATCAAAAGACACAGGCTACCAGATTGGATAAAAAAAAACGAGACCCATTGATATGCTGTCTGCAAGAGACTCATTTTAGACCCAAAGACACCTCCAGATTGAAAGTGAGGGGTTAGAAAACCATTTACCATGCTAATGGACACTAAAAGAAAGCTGGGGTGGCAATCCTTATATCAGACAAATTAGTTTTTATATTTTATTTTTTTGTGACAAATTAGTTTTTAAACCAAAGACTATAATAAGAGATGAGGAAGGACACTATATCCTACTTAAAGGGTCTACCCAACAAGAAGATCTAACAATTGTAAATATCTATGCCCCTAACATGGGAGCAGCCAATTATATAAGCCAATTAATAACAAAAGCAAAGAAACACATTGACAATACAATAATAGTGGGGAACTTTAACACCCCCCCCCTCACTGAAATGGACAGATCATCTAAGCAAAAGATCAACAAGGAAATAAAGACTTTAAATGACACACTGGACCAAAGGGACTTCACATATATTCAGAACATTCCATCCCAAAGCAACAGAATACACATTCTTCTCTAGTGCCCATGGAACATTCTCCAGAATAGATCACATCCTAGGTCACAAATCAGGTCTCCACCAGTACCAAAAGATTGGGATCATTCCCTGCCTATTTTCAGACCACTATGCTTTGAAACTAGAACTCAATCACAAGAGGAAAGTTGGAAAGAACTCAACATGGAGGCTAAAGAGCATCCTACTAAAGAATGAATGGGTCAACCAGGAAATTAAAGAAGAATTGAAAAAAATTCATGGAAACAAATGAAAATGAAAACACAACTGTTCAAAATCTTTGGGATGCAGCAAAGGCGGTCCTAAGAGGAAAGTATATAGCAATACAAGTCTTTCTCAAGAAACAAGAAAGGTCTCAAATACACAACCTCACCCTACACCTAAAGGAGTTGGAGAAAGAACAGCAAATAAAGCCTAAACCCAGCAGGAGAAGAGAAATAATAAAGATCAGAGCAGAAATCAATGAAATAGAAACCAAAAGAACAGTAGAACAGATCAACGAAACTAGGAGCTGGTTCTTTGAAAGAATGAACAAGATTGATAAACCCCTGGCCAGACTTATCAAAAAGAAAAGAGAAATGACCCAAATCAACAAAATCATGAATGAAAGAGATCACAACCAACACCAAAGAAATACAAACAATTATAAGAACATATTATGAGCAACAATATGCCAGCAAATTAGATAATCTGGAAGAAATGGATGCTTTCCTAGAGATGTATCAACTACCAAAACTGAACCAGGAAGAAACAGAAAACCTGAACAGACCTATAACCACTAAGGAAATTGAAGCAGTCATCAAAAATCTCCCAACAAACAAAAGCCCAGGGCCAGATGGCTTCCCAGGGGAATTCTACCAAACATTTCAAGAAGAATTAATACCTATTCTTCTGAAACTGTTCCAAAAAATAGATATGGAAGGAAAACTTCCAAACTCGTTTTATGAGGCCACCATTACCTTGATCCCCAAACCAGACAAAGACTCCATCAAAAAGGAGAATTACAGACCAATATCCTTGATGAACATGGGCGCAAAAATTCTCACCAAAATACTAGCCAATAGGATCCAACAGTCCATTAAAAGGATTATTCACCACGACCAACTGGGATTTATCCCTGGGCTGCAAGGTTGGTTCAACATCCACAAATCAATCAATGTGATACAATACATTAATCAAAGAAAGAACAAGAACCATATGATCCTCTCAATAGATGCAGAAAAAGCATTTGACAAAGTACAGCATCCTTTCTTGATCAAAACTCTTCAGAGTATAGGGATCGAGGGTACATACCTCAATATCATAAAAGCCATCTATGAAAAACCCACAGCGAATGTCATTCTCAATGGGGAAAAACTGAGAGCTTTCCCCCTAAGGTCAGGAACACGGCAGGGGTGTCCACTATCACCACCGCTATTCAACATAGTACTAGAAGTCCTAGCCACAGCAATCAGACAACAAAAAGAAATCAAAGGCATCCAAATCGGCAAAGAAGAAGTCAAACTCTCACTCTTTGCAGATGATATGATACTTTATGTGGAAAACCCAAAAGACTCTACCCCAAAACTGCTAGAACTCATACAGGAATTCAGTAAAGTGGCAGGATATAAAATCAATGCACAGAAATCAGTGGCATTCCTATACACCAACAACAAGACAGAAGAAAGAGAAATTAAGGCATCAATCCCATTTACAATTGCACTCAAAACCACAAGATAACCTAGGAATAAATCTAACCAAAGAGGCAAAGAATCTGTACTCAGAAAACTATAAAATACTCATGAAAGAAATTGAGGAAGACACAAAGAAATGGAAAAACGTTCCATGCTCATGGATTGGAAGAACAAATATTGTGAAGATGTCAATGCTACCTAGAGCAATCTACACATTCAATGCAATCCCCATCAAAATACCATCCACTTTTTTCAAAGAAATGGAACAAATAATCCTAAAATTTGTATGGAACCAGAAAAGACCCTGAATAGCCAGAGGAATGTTGAAAAAGAAAACCAAAGCTGGTGGCATCACAATTCTGGGCTTCAAGCTCTATTACAAAGCTGTCATCATCAAGACAGTATGGTACTGGCACAAAAACAGACACATAGATCAATGGAACAGAATAGAGAGCCCAGAAATGGACCCTCAACTCTATGGTCAGCTAATCGTCAACAAAGCAGGAAAGAATGTCCAGTGGAAAAAAGACAGTCTCTTCAACAAATGGTGTTGGGAAAATTGGACAGCCACATGCAGAAGAATGAAACTCGACCATTTCCTAACACCACACACAAAAATAGATTCAAAATGGTTGAAAGACCTAAATGTGAGACAGGAGTCCATCAAAATCCCAAAGGAGAACACAGGCAGCAACCTCTTCGACCTCAGCTGCAGCAACTTCTTCCTAGAAACATCGCCAAAGGCAAGGGAAGCAAGGGCAAAAATGAACTATTGGCACTTCAAGATACAAAGCTTTTGCACAGCAAAAGAAACAGTCAACAAAACCAAAAGACAACTGACAGAATGGGAGAAGATATTTGCAAATGACATACCAGATAAAGGGCTAGTACCCAAATCTATAAAGAACTTATTAAACTCAACACCCAAAGAACAATCCAATCAAGAAATGGGCAGAAGACATGAACAGACATTTTTCCAAAGAAGACATCCAAATGGCCAACAGACACATGAAAAAGTGCTCAACATCGCTCAGCATCAGGGAAATCCAAATCAAAACCTCAATGAGATACCACCTCACACCAGTCAGAATGGCTAAAATTAACAAGTCAGGAAACAACAGATGTTGGTGAGGATGTGGAGAAAGGGGAACCCTCCTACACTGTTGGTGGGAATGCAAGCTGGTGCAGCCACTCTGGAAAACAGTATGGAGGTTCCTTAAAAAGGTGAAAATAGAGCTACCCTATGACCTAGCAATTGCACTACTGGGTATTTACCCCAAAGATACAAATGTAGGGATCCGAAGGGGTACGTGCACCCCGATGTTTATAGCAGAAATGTCCACAATAGCCAAACTGTGGAAAGAGCCAAGAGGTCCATCAACAGATGAATGGATAAAGAAGATGTGGTATATATGTACAATGGAATATTATGCAGCCATCAAAAGGAATGAAATCTTGCCATTTGCAACGATGTGGATGGAACTGGAGGGTATTATGCTGACCGAAATAAGTCAATCAGAGAAAGACTTGTATCATATGATCTCATGGATATGAGGAATTCTTAATCTCAGGAAACAAACTGAGGGTTGCTGGAGTGGTGGCGGGTGGGAGGGATGGGGTAGCTGGGTGATGGACACTGGGGAGGGTATGTGCTATGGTGAGCGCTGTGAATTGTGTAAGACTGTAGAATCACAGAGCTGTACCTCTGAAACAAATAATACATTGTATTTAAAAAAAAAAAAAAAAGAGAAGATAGTAGGAAGGGAAAAATGAAGGGGGGAAATTGGACAGAGAGATGAACCATGAGAGACTATGGACTCTGAGAAACAAACTGAGGTTTCTAGAGGGGAGGGGGCTGGGAGGATGGGTTAGCCTGGTGATGGGTATTAAAGAGGGCAGGTACTGAATGGAGCACTGGGTGTTATACACAAACAATGAATCATGGAAACTATGTCAAAAACTAATGATGTAATGTATGGTGATTAACATAATAAAAAAAAAGGCAAATAGTGATAATCCTACCTCCTGCTTCACAAGTTTGGTTTATCTTTTGTTTTTATTATATTACCTTAAACTCTCAAATCAGGATTCAGTGGTGGTGAGAGCAGATATCCCTATCTTGTTCATACCTTGAATTGGATTTGCCTTTGGTATTTTGCCAATATCATTTTGATGTTAGCTTAATATATTCTTTGTCCTTTCCATATGAAGTCCTTCCAAAACTAGATGGCCAGTACTCCCTGGCAAGTTCCGGGGAATCTGGGTTTGTACCAGTGTGGACACCACTATATATAAACGATAATCCAAAACAAAAATACACACAACACCCCACCAACTCTCTATTGGATAAATTGCTCAAGATTCAGAGTCATTGCCAGTTGTAGGACTTCCAAGACTGCACCCCATTTCTTTTCCTTCAAGCCCGACGCAATCCAGAAGTAAGGCTGTCCGGGCAGCATGGGTGGTCATAGATGTTATCTTCTATTTTTCTGTTTCCTTTGTTCTTTTTAGTGGAGGAACAGAAGTTTATGATTGGCACATAAATAAGCATTTTGTAAGAGAGGACTCATCAGATTTTAAGATTTATAGCCCATGTTTTATACAGTTTTTGTACATGTTTATTTCATTTCACAGCCACAACAAAATTTGAACATGAAATTTGCCTACCGGTGGGGTGAAGCATTGTCACTACTAGTCAGGAGAACCAGTGATCAGAAACAGCTTTGTCAGTCACAAATAAGGTCATCAGATGACCTCTGACAAGGCAGGGGTGGTGTCTATTTCATTTGTGATAATGTATCACCATGGACAGGTGCACAGTAAGTGCCCAGTAAATATTTGATGTATTAAATTGATTCAAAGATGTACAGAAGAGTTTTCTGAAGTCAGATCATTGGAAAATGGATATTATAGAATTCAGATTATATATAATTTTAAGAGTTTTTTTAAAGATTTTTTTCCATTTATTTGACAGAGAGAGACACAGCGAGAGAGGGAACATAAGCAGGGGAGGTGGGAGAGGGAGAAGCAGGCTTCCCGACGAGCAGGGAGCCCCTTGCAGGGCTCAATCCTAGGACCCTGGGATCATGACCTGAGCCGAAGGCAGACGCTTGATGACTGAGCCACCCAGGCGCCCCAATTTTAAGAGTTTTAACAAGGAAATTAATATTTATTTGTGGCCTTCCTGACAGAAAATAATGCTCACAGTGTCAGGAATTTTCTCTAATTCTTTAACTACTGTAGACATCATTATCTTCAGGCTGTCAAGGTGTTCTGAGAGGTTGAAGAATTTGCCACAGGTCCTGAAGCCAGGTCCCCTCATTCCATTCTAGGGTGCTAACTTCTGTGACAAAATGAGTTTGGCCTTACCCCAGACCATCCAACCTAAAGTGCCTTATCTCATTTACTCTCTGTCATCCTATATATCTCCTTCTCGTCATTTTTCATGATTATCTTATTTGTGTACTTATTAATTATCCAGTTCCCTTGAGAGATGTCAGGGTATGCAAGTAGATAATTTATCCAGCTTGTTCACAGCCATAGCCTTGTACCTACAACATGGTAGGTGCTCAATGAATATTTTTTGAATGCACTGAATGAATGAGTGAAGGAAGGAAAGGACTCAGGTTAATTTTCCCCTAGTTTTAAAAAAAAATCACAAGTAAAGAGAATGTATACAGGGTGAGCTAGTAAGGTGGAGAAATAACAGCCCAGAATTTAAGAGCACATGGTTCCTTTGTCTCCTACTCCTTGATTAAAATTCTACTCTCACTGTTTTCAAATGTGGCACTATTCCTACACAAGCTACATGATCATCAAACTATATTCTCTTTCAAATCTTTTCCACTAAATGTTTTTTTCCTAGAATTATGAGCACACAAGGAACATAAAAAGGTCATGTAATCCATTATCCAAACAAAGGCTGGCCCGGAACACAGAAAAAAAAAAAATCTCAGATTCAAGTAAAAGTGTTATTTCCACCAATCAGTTCAACCTTTCTAAGGGCCCAGAATTAAAGAACTTGAAGTTGTGGGTCTGGGCCTCAGCCTTGCTTTATTCTATAGAGGACAGAGTACACCCAGCCAACTATCTTGAAAATACACTTCTTTGTCATTATAAACACTACATAAAACAAACCAGATGGATTAGAGCAAATCTCTTGTCACTATTCAATGAACAACTCAAGCTTTATGCTTTGTTCATAACAGAGTAAACATTTAAAAATGTGTTTATTGGGAGTTTTTCATGGTATCATAAATGCTTTGATGTATCATGATAAACATCAGTATAACACTGTATATGCACTTCAACAATAGAGAACTAGCTCGAAAAACACTTGAAGTCTATGTGACAGAATTTCACATGGCCAATAAAAATCCTATTTTAGAAGAATATTTAAGAAGTGGGGAATGCTTTCCGCTCATCTTTGCATCAGTCATGGTCCTTCCAAGGAAGGGACGGCACACTCAAATGGGGTGACCACGCTAAGTGACTGCTTACAAAGGACTGAGCAGGGATAGAAGAAACCACCGAGAGAGGGTGAAGCACACCAGGCTTGGCAATGCTGGAGAGCTGCTGTTGTGTGGTCACTACATACGTCTATAAAACTTACAACAGATATTTCTCTTCCCCTTCCCTTGTAATTTTATTCATCCTCACTGGGATGCACATGTACCGAAAAGAAGGTTGGTGCCCTTGGCTACACATTCCATTGGATGGTGTAAGGACTGAGGGCACGGGCTGTTGTTACAAAGTCTGTTCCCACTTCGGTATGATCAGGGTGACAGTAAGTCGATGCCAGTTAGTTTAACTTTAAAGGCTGGGGCTTGTCAGGTAACTTGCTATCAAGAATCACAGTCCAGAGCGGTCAGTTGATGTTATAAAAAAGACAACATTCCTGAGGCAGCTTCTACACATCCTTCTGCTATTCACACCAATGAATGCCACTTTGCTACCTAGTTGCTATTTTATCACAAACCAGTTTTTCCTGGTGAATTGGTGACTTGTTCACTGGCATGACAAATGTTCAAAATGAGTTATCACTGGTGAAATTAAAGGTATTCAAAGTATGTGGATTAGCTCAAATGGCTTAGAAAACCTCCTCTATCTTTGCACAAATATAGTATAAAACAGTGATCTATAACATGTACTATTAGGGATGACATGAGGGGTTTGACTCTCTAACTGGTCCATATGAACTACTGGTTTTAGAGGAGTTGTGACTACAAGATTTTTTTTTTGCCCTGAGAATGTAACGTCTGTCTTTAATAAACTTTGCTTACGAGATAAAGTCAAAGCACTTACAAGAACAGGGCACTGGAATTCCAGTGGGTTTACAGAAAGTTTGAATGAACTGCTTTGGGCTACTTGCTAATGAATACTTAATAAAAACTTGCATGTGTGCCTGAATTTTGCCTGAAACCTGCTGTTACTACTGGTAGCATGTGTGTGAGAGTAACTAACCATACCACCCCCCTGATAGCTATCATTATTCACCACAAAGAACACAAGAGTCGTGCATGTCTAAATTGACTGAGACTCAATTCGCAACATGTATTCTGTTAGCCAGGCCAAATCTAGGACACTGAAAGAGTGGATATTCTTATCCTTCTAGAACAATATATTTATTCAGAATTGATTTACAAGAATATTTTCACATTCTACATTTTGGAGTAAATATATTGATTTCTTCATGTAAAAATTTCTCCCTTTCATTCTACTTTACTAATTCATTCACTATAATAAATTGTACTAAGTGTTGGCTAATCGATGTTCTTCATCAGAGGTCAGGAAACTATAGCTTGAGGGCAAAATCTGGCCTGCCATCTGTTTGTATCTAGCCCACAAGCAAGGATGGTTTTTACAAATTAAAAAGGTTAAGGCTACAGCATTATTTACAATAGCCAAATTACAAAAGCAGCCTAGGTGCCCATTGATAGATGAATGAATAAAGACGTGATGTGATATATATATGTATACATATATAACAGATCATATATATATATAACAGATTATATATATAACAGAATATCACTCAGCCATATAAAAGAATGAAATCTTGCCATTTCCAACAACATGGATGGATCTAATGCTAAGTGAAATAAGTCAGAGAAAGACAAATGCCATGTGATTTCACTTCCATATAGAATTTAAGAAATCAAGCAAATGAACAGAGAAAAAAAGAGATAAGCCAATAAACAGACTCTTGACTACAAAGAACAAAATGATTGTTCCTGAGGGGAGGTGGGTGGGGGATTGGATGAAATAGGTGGTGGGGATTAAGAGTACAGCTATCATGATGAGCACAGAGTAATGTACAGAATTGTTGAATAACTATATTGTACATCAGAAACAAATATAACACCATATGTTAACTATACTGGAATTTAAAAATATGTATTCTATTGGGAAGCCAAGTGCTTATTTTGACTATTTTATTAGAGCACATATTAAAAAATAAGTACATAAAGCTATCCAAAAAAAAAAAAAAAGGTTAAGAAAAAAAGACTAATAGGGGCACCTGGGTGGCTCAGTCAGTTAAGTGGCTGCCTTCGGCTCGGGTCATGATCCTGGGGTCCTGGGATCGAGCCCCACGTCCGGCTCGCTGCTCAGCGGAGAGCCTGCTTCTCCCTCTCCCTCTGCCTGCTGCTCTGCCTACTTGTGCTCTCTATCTCTCTGTCAAATAAATAAATAAAATCTATAAAAAAAAAGAAAGAAAGAAAAAAGACTAATAATCATGACATAAAAATTACATGAAATTCAGATTTCAGTGTCCATATAGCTTTATTGGAACACAACTTCATTCATTTGTTTACCTATTGTCTATGGCTGTTTTTGAGCTATGAGAAAAAAGTTGAGTAATTGTGACGGAGACTAGTTGGTCCATGAAGCCTAAAATACCTGTTATCTGGTCCTTTACAGGGAATAAAATTGCTGAACCCCTTCCCTTGATAATGGGCATATACCATTGAACCAGCTAGAATATAGGCTCAATTCTCATGGAGCTTAGATTCTGGAAGGAGACAGAGGAAAACAAACACAAAAATACCCAATGACACTAAGTGTCTAGGCTAGGGTGACAGAGAGCGACACCAGGCCTACTTAGATGGAGTGCCCCACAAAGGTCTCTGAGGAAGGGATACTTGAATGGAGCACTAAATGACAAGGGAATAACCTTGTGAAGATGGGGACCCTCCAAACTTTCAGTATTTGGGGAGCAAGTTGATGGCCAATGGAGTAGGTGCATGGCCAGTGGGGAGAAGGGGATAGAAAAGCGTATGTACTCCCCATGCCTCTAGAGATTGTCAGGGACACTAACAATCTCCCTGGAACTTGGTGAGAGCAGCTGAAGAGTCATTAGTAACCACCACTTGGCCAATGTCAAAGACACGGTGTCACCATGGCAGATAGGCTGAGAATTTGCACAATTTCCCTCCATTCACGTTCCCAAAAGAGGCAGCAACTCATCTGCAAAATTGCCCTCTTCCTTCCACTTTTTTCATCTCTAAAGTGTCTGGAAATGATACGAGCAACTCAGTGGACATCAGTCAAGGTAACATGTAAGCCTTGCAACATGCGAGGTCCACGAACTACCAACTACAGACAGAGGAGCCGAGGGCTGACTGCAGGGCAGTTCCCCACACACACACCCCAACTCCGGCTCACTGTTCCTAGTCCACAAGGGGAAGCTGACTTTGTCTCCACACCCATGGGTTATAGACACTCTTGGGTGTTGCAGATTTGGGGAGATAAAAGAAATTTAACCCAGGCCATCACTGCAGTTGCTACAAATGTGTTCACAAATAAAAACACATGATCATACTCAACAACTTCAATGTGAAAAGCTTTACTTAAAATATAGGACTTTTGTGTATCCCTTTGCAAACATTTACATATATTTTTAATGAGTATGGTTGGAGGGAATATGAATTTTTAAAACCAATACTCCTCTTAGTACAAAGAACTCAGCACCCTTTTTAAGAAAAACAAGCTTCTCAAAAGAGAAGAAATGTAATTAGAAATGTATTAAGGCCTAAAAAGCTGTTTTTAACTTGTTTCCTAAGAAACCAAAAATAGAATTGACAAGTCTAACTTCCAAAGAGGCTTAGATCTACTTAGTCTATTATTAAATTTTCCAGTTCAGATTTTTAGAATCACTAACTTAAGGGGTGAAGAAATCTCTTACATGAAATAGAATTAAGTTCCCTGGTTAATTTTGTTTATAATTCCTCTACTCATGAAAACTGACCTTCACGAACAAAGAAACAGCACTATTGCTCTCCAGCAGGGTAATAACATATTTAGCAACCACTAACACATCGCAATTCTTACATAACCACAAGTGACACCAAGAGAGTCTGCTCAATTTATGCAAAGAAAAATTCCTGGCAGCTAAAGTTACTTATTTTTTATAAATTCGGTCATCGGAAATGAAAACCCTCAATAGATAGGAAACAATCAACTCGTCCTTCTACAATATTTCCTATTCTAATTGGTATCTTCAGTGTGAGAGGGACACTTGTGACTGAAAACTGAGCTCCTGTATCTTTATAGTTCTTTTAAGTAGTTTTGTGACACTGAAAGGGCCCAAATTTGGGGCTGGTACAGAGCAGACATGAAGGAAAGCCAGCAGGAAACCTTGGGAATACAAGACCCACCCATAAGCTTCAAAAGCCAGCATGCTCAGCCTCATGTAACTGCTCCACTCCCCTCACTAACAACCTATAGGAAGAGGAGCAGTAAAAGGTTAACCATGACTGCATAACTATGTTCCATTCCAGGAGTTCAGAAGCTTCAGATAAAGTCAAGAGACCAAGAATATAAAAGACATAACCTCCTTCCTGTGGCTTGTCCAAATCCTAACCTTTCCTTCTCAAATCCCCCATTCAGAATCCCTGTTCTCAAGATCTTCTTTTCAAAATCTAGCCAGAGATGTGAATATGCTTCTACCCATCAGAGAGATTATGTCTGGTCTATGGCAAAAAGTGTTTTGGGGGCATCTGGGCAGCTCAGTCAGTGAAGCATCGGACACTTGATTTCAGCTCCTGATTTCGAGGTCCTCAGATCAAGCCCCGTGTTGGTCTCTGCACTCTGCAGAGTGCAGAGTGAGAGATTCTGCAGAGAGAGAGATTCTCTCTCTCCCACTCCCACTCCTCCCACTTGTGTGCTCTCTCTCACTCTCTCTAGAATAAAATGTTTTTAAAAAGTGTTTTTGAGGGGCGCCTGGGTGGCTCAGTCGTTAAGCATCTGCCTTCGGCTCAGGTCATGATCCCAGAGTCCTGGGATCCAGCCCCACATCAGGCTCCCTGCTCCGCAGAAAGCCTGCTTCTCCCTCTCCCACTGCTTGTATTCCCTTCCTAGCTGTGTCTCTGTGTCAAATAAATAAAAATCTTCTAAAAAAAATAGTGTTCTTGAAAAAAAAAATAGTGTTTTTGATAAAATATAACTGTATTTGGGGGTAAAAGTTTGCCAACTGTATATAACTGACAATCAAATATCATTAAGTATCACCAAATTATAAAAAGACAAAAACTGGAGCCAGATTCCTCCCTAGGGGCTTCTTAGGAGGATGAAGAACAGCTGTACCCCCTCCCAGGCTTTAAAAGAAAAAGGGGTGCCTGGGGGGGTCTCAGTCAGTTGAGCGACTCTTTATTCTGGCTCAGATCATGATACCAGTGTCGGGAGACGGAGGTCACAATGGACTCTGTCCTCCGTGTGGAGTCTGCTTGAGATTCTCTCTCTCCCTCTCCCACTGCCTCTGCCTCTTCCCCTGCTGCACAGTCTCTCGGATGTGCACGCTCTCTCTAAAACAAATAAATCTTTAAAAAAAAGAAAAAAGAAAAGGAAAAGGGAGGCAAGTTACAGGGACCTGCAAGGATAGCCTCCCAAGGGCTCACAAGCATATTCTTGGGGAACAGACTACTCACCTAACAGTGAACACGGAGATCTCAGAATATAAAAACTGACTTCTGCTTCATTTAACCCAAAGTCAGACACAGACACATTGGGGAATGAGGAAAGCTAAGTGTGGTATAAGCAGTGTAACAGAGTTACCTCTTCATCTATCATAATAGAACATCAATAGAGATATATATACTTTATACTTGAAGTATACTTTAAGGATATTACTTAGAAATTCAAAGGAACACCCAAAGAAATCATTAAAACAATTGTTGAGGAGTAGGATGGGATGGTTTGAAGAGGGGAGGCTGCTGTTTGTTATTTTTAGCACTATTTCACTTTTAAAATAAGGGCAGTTCTTTTATTTAAAAACAAAATTAACTTATAAAAACACAAGACAGTAGTTTTCCTTAGCGGGAAAAAAAAAAACTATTAATTTTTGTGGGCCTTTCCTGTGAGCTGTTTGTCAAAAATGTCTAGAGTAACACAGATAGAGCTGGTAGACTATAGCTAGTTTGAAGTCAAATTCCTAGAGGTTGAAGACTGTCTAGTAATTTTTCTGATATAAGGGCCGGATTAAAGTATGTGGTTATGTCAGTGATGCCCATATTTTAGAAATGGTTAAATGTCTGCCTTCGGCTCAGGTCGTGATCGTGGGGTCCTGGGATCAAGTCCCGCATCGGGCTCCTTGCTCGGTGGGGAGCCTGCTTCTCCCTCTCCCTGCCACTCCCCCTGTGTGTGTGCATGCTCGCCTGCACTCTGTCAAATTAATAGGAAAGAAAGAGAGAGAAAGAGAAAAAGAAAGAAATGGAAGGTTGGGGGGGAGAAGGGAAAGGCTCTCATGGGCATGACCGCAAATCTACAGAAACCAGTAAGAGCCAGGCAGACCCAACAAGTCAAGAAGAATACCATAGAAGGACTGAAGAACTCAAGAACACAGTGATCATTTGGCCTTAGCACAAATGACGCCACACACATTGACTGGCCCTGGAACAGTCATTGCTGAAATTACAGACTGGAGTTGTCCAGAAAAGGCTAACATCTGCCCAACAGCTTCCAACTGGGGGGGGGGTGGGGGGAGAGAGGTAAAAGGATGAATGTAATACACGTTAGTAGTTTACAAAGAAGAGCATCTAAAATTGTTTAGGTAAACAAAACAAAACAAAAAAACCCAAAAAGCAAAAACCACAAACCACACCACCTCTAACATTCCTAATTGGCCCCTTCAGCAGCAAAATCAAGTTTTACAAATCCCAACAGGTTTAAAGGGATGGAAACTCGTGCCAAAAATAAAGTTTTGGATCATCATACCCGTGTTTCACCTTGGTTGCCCATTTCATATGCCGTTTAATTGAATGCGTGGGATACAAATTTTGCCTTGTCATCCTTAGATCTCCAGAAAGCTGCAATACTTCAAATTTCATTTCCAATGGTTACAGATACAGCCAGACTACAACTAATGTATTATCTCTAATAATCATCCTCTCCAGTACTGGTGTCTTATCATCCATGTTACCTTTTCCCAACAGATGTTTTATATTCATTTTCACAGTTCTTCTTTATTAAATGGAATTTCTTACTTTAATTCAGTGATTACCAGATGTATTTTTTTAAATAACTCTGCAGATATAGAATAACTGATTCTATTACACCTGTCTAAATATTATCCTAGTAATGTGTGTGAAGTTATATTATTAACACTTCCCTTGGTAATATCCCATTACTTTTGACGGTCCCTAATTGACCATTCGTGTTGCTTTTTTCCTTTATTGAATATTTTGATGTAGCAGATTCAACACAGGGGTTTTGTCTGGGGCATGTTTGGATAGAGCCAACAGCAAAGTGGACAGTTTTGAGAGGTCTATACCAAAATATAAAAACACTTTATTATAAATTACAATAATACTAGGGGTGGGGAAATGGGATGGCATGAGGCTCTGGGATGGCACAGAGATGAGGAGGAGAGTTTCTGGTTTGCATATAATATGGTAATTTTTTTAATTGGCTTGCGGGGCACCTGGGTGGCACAGTTGGTTAAGTGTCCAACTCTTGGTTTCGGCTCAAGTTGTGATTTCAGGGCTGTGAGATTGAGCCCAGCGTTGAGCTCTATGCTCAGTGCAGAGTCTTAAGACTTTCTCTCCTTCTGCCTGTCCCACCCCCCCCCACACACACACACACTCTCTCTCGCTCTAAAATAAATAAATCTTAAAACAAAAACTGGCTTGTTATTTAGAACTTAACAAAATATTCCAGACTCAAAACAACTACATCCGTACAGAATAACAACAGACCATTAGCCATTACTCTCTTTAGGTATCTCCCATGCAACTCCCTCTCTCACAGGCTTCCTCATGACAGTCTGAAGTACTGGACATAAAATTACAGGCATCACAACATTTATACTTCAAATACTTCACTATACAGCTCTGAAAAACAAAGTCCTTTCCTACATAACCATGATGTTACTATCATACCTAACAAATTTAACATGAATTCCTTAAGGTTCTTTAGTTCCCAGGCCAAATTCAAATGTCCCCCAACAGTCCCTCAAGTATCTTTCACAGCTGGTCTAACCAAACCAAGAAAAAAAAAAATTAGTATCTATATTTTTAACAAATCTAGAAAAATATTACAACTATGAAATCTAGAGGTAAGTGTTCATTACGCTATTCCCCCAGTTTCTATTCATTTGAAAATATTTATAATATAATGTCTAAAGTAATTACATCATTATGTTTTTGCACATTTGTCTATATACGTCTCAATCATGTTACTGAGCCCTGTCCTGTTCAATACGGTCATCAATTACTTGAGCAATGATACAGAAATAGGTTTGTCAAATTTCTCGTTGGTGAGCTGGGAGAAATAATGGATGTGTTGGATAATTGAATTATCCAGAAAAATGTTCTGACTAATTGTAACAAGAATTGGTGAAACAAGTGGTGATACATTGGGTATATTTTAATGTTCAGCCAAAGCTGGAAGCAGAAAGAGAACAGACGTAGTAATGAGGAAGGGACCTAAGCATTGCCATCTAGCTTTTGTGATGGCTACAACAAATGGAACTGGTGGAAGCATTTGAAAAAAAAAAGGGGGGGGGAATCCTTTATCAAGAGGGGCCACTGCCCTTCCCTGCCTGTGACTTCTGTCAGCTTCACATTACCAGGGATACTGGGATGGTCAATGTCCAACTAAGAAATGGAACAAAGGGGTGGTATGAAAGGCGGGAGTACAAAAGCCAAACTGCTGTAAAAATCTTCATGGGTCTGTGGTTCTGGGAACACTTCAAGATGGGAAACAAGGCAGCCTACCTACTTGCTAGTGAGAAGGTGAGTACTGGTCAGGCATCTAATTCAGGTCCTTGGTCTGGCCCACAATCAGATTCCCTAGTTCTGTGTTTGGCAGATTTCACAAGGATAGAAGGGTCAGCCAAACTGGAGATGTGGACATGTTTGAGCAATAATAAAATATCGCAGTATCAGAATGAAGGTCACCTCAGCCTATAGGAAGTGACAAGGGAAGCAGGAGGGTCTCAGTTTCTGAGAAGGGTGAAGTCCTTTACAAGCTCCTAAGATGCTTTGGGGTCAAATCCTCATCTTGCTTCAACCTGTATACATATTCTCTGTTCATTTGTCCATCTCTCCTCGAGTCTTTGAGGGCAGAGACTACATTACTCATCTCTGTATCCATAGCTCCATCACTCTACCTGATTGATATACAGTAGATACTTCATGGAATGAATGAATGTTTACCTACAGGAAACAGGCAATCATCAATGCACCAGATCATGTATCCAAGATTTTACATAATGCTCTGGACGCTCTCAAGGCAATATCACAGCCATATGGAAAAGACGCTCTTTTGTCTCCTTGGCTAGCTGACTAGACAGCGTGCCGATCATTGAGGCTGCACCCTCATAAACACAACAATGAGGCACCACTGGTTAAGCCTTCAATTTTGCTATGTAACTGTCTGAACTAAAATGCACGGCAGCAAACTTTAGAATAGAGTTCACACTAGCGCGTTTTGGTGTAGTAAGGCACTGTATTTTCTTCAGTAAGTTAGGCTGGGTGGTTCTGACTCAAAACTCTTATAATGGTTCCAGGGATTTTGGGAGAGCTAATGGGCAAATGGCCATTGACTGTCAATAAATATCCCTCTCCCTAAGGTCAAAGGTGCATTGGCTTTCCCCTGGGGTAGAATAGGGAGGGAGACTCTTTGGAAGAGTGGTTCAGAATGCTCTATTCATACCAGGACGACCACCTCCCCCC